>NW_027314632.1:0-12192 GCF_040954645.1 Diabrotica undecimpunctata | reverse complement strand
ACGCGCTATCTCAGAGTGAGATGATTTAAAACTACTTATTGTATCCGTCGCAGGTATGTTACTCCGAAAATCTTTCTCAGCAAGTAATATCTCCATTCTTCTTAGTACCTTTTCTTGTGTAATATGTCGGTAATAATTTAAAATTGCAAACCAAGCATAAATAGATGGTCCATGTTCCAAGAACTGTGAAATTACAAAATTTACACACAGCAAATTTAGCCCTTTTTGAAGAAGACAGCAATAGGTACCTGTACTTAGTGATAAGAATGTTGATAACAGAATCCTAGCAGATCCTACAAACAACCAAGGGATTATTAAAAATGATTTGGTTTCAAAAACTGCTGGCCATAGTATAATTACATACAAACATAAAAATATTTTTGACGTGAGCGTTCTAATGATCACAATAAAAGATAAAATATATTTTAAAATGTATTCGATTTTGTTCTTTTGTATTTCTTTGCTGAATTTGAAGTTCCAAATTTCTTCTAGGTTGGAATTAAGTTCATTTGGGGTGTTGTCACCACTAAGAAACCAAATAGCAATTAATATTATTACAATAACTTCCTTAGACTTTTTTATGTGAATGTAGTCAGCTATCATTTAAATGTGTTAATATTATGTTCATTATAAAAGTTAACAAAATGATCGTAGTTTGAAATATCTGACGTTATTAATCTAAATATGTCAGTTTTGACAACTTTTAACTTGACATACCTATATGAAAATTGAATAAGTTGTAGACACGTAAATATTTGGGAACTACCATCACCTCTGACTACATTACACCAGAGATTAAGAATTTTAATATAAGTAGGCAATCGCTGCTGGTTTGGCTACAACAAAAATAATAATAAAAAACCGAAAAACGTATCCGTCGTACGAAAATAATAATTTATCATTATCTTTATTTTATGTCTTCGTATTCTAAATGCGGACCACAAGGTATACCAAATGAATTATTAAAACATAGCCCACAAGTATTACGGGGAATTACTGGCGTATGTCTTCACCTTATTCTATAATGGACACGACTTACCACCGGAGTGGGCAAAAGCACATATTAACATCATCATCATCATTTTGGCTTTACAACCCTGTGTGGGTCCTAGCCTCCCCAAGAATTTTTCTCCAGTCGTCCCTATCCATCGCCTTCCTCCGCCAAGCACGTATTTCCATATTTCTCATATCTTGGTCTATGTTATCTAGGAATCTTGTTCTGGGTCTTCCTCTTCTTCTTTGACCAATAGGTCTATCAAGGAGCGTTTTTCTAGCTGGGTCGGTTTGCTCCATCCGCATTACATGGCCTACCCACCTCAGACGTCCTATCTTTATGTGTTTTACGATATCTGGTTCCTGGTATATCCTATAGAGTTCGAAGTTGTGTCGTCTTCTCCAGACACCATTTTCATTTACCGCTCCATAGATGCGCCTTAGTATTTTTCTTTCGAAACATCCTAACATGTTTTCATTGCTTTTTGTTAAAGTCCAGGTTTCTGAACCATATGTTAGGACTGGGCGTATTATTGTTTTGTAGAGTTTTACTTTTGTATTTCTTGATATAACTGTAGATTTACACATATTAACAACATCTACAAAAAAGGAGATAGAAAGAATTGTTCAAACTACAGGGGGCTAAGTGTCATAAATTCACTCTCAAGACTGTATGGAAAAATAATAAAAAACAAAATTGAAAAAGAGATGACAGATGTTGAAGAACAGAATGGCTTTCGTGCAGGCAGATCCTGTATGGACAGTATATTCTCTCTAAAGCAAGTTATCGAGAAAAGATTAGCCCACAACCTTTCAACTCATATAGTCTTTATAGATCTGACAAAGGCATACGATAGTGTACCACTTTCAATGCTTTGGGTAGCAATGGAAAAACAAGGAATAAGCAAAAAAAATATACAAGCAGTACAACAGCTCTACAAAAATATGACGGCAAACATTAAAACTGGAAATAGATTAACTAGAGAAATTCCTATTAGTAAGGCTGCTGCATAGCACCTACACTCTTCAAAATATATCTAAATGAGGCACTCTCAGTATGGAGAAGAAAGTGCTGCAATATGGGCATCCCAATCGGAGATGATAGATTGTACACGATACACTTCGCTGACGACCAAGCCATTCTAGCTGAAGACGAGAGTGATGTAGGCTACATGCTTAGAAAACTGGAAGATGAGTATACCAAATGGGGCCTCACAATTAATATACAAAAAACTGAGTACTTAGTTGTAGGAGAAAAACCAGAAAGCTTACAAATCGAAATGGGAACTATAAAACCAACAGACAATTTCAAATACTTGGGAGTCCAAATAACGTCAAAAGCAGGAAGTAGCAAAGAAATGCACTCCAGGATTGGCCAAGCAAGATCAGCCACCAGACAGCTACACGGACTATTATGGAATAAAAAAATAACAAAAGAAAATAAAAGAAGAATCTATAAAACAATAATAGAAAGTATTGGGCTGTACGGCGCCGAACTCTGGGAAATAAACCAAAGAAAAAAATCAAAAATTAAGGCCATGGAAATGAACTACTGGAGACGATGTTGCCAGCTTACTAGACTTGATAGGGTGAGAAACGAAGATATTCGGAGAGAAATGGAAATCGATCTAGACATAATAGACACAATCGAAGCCAAAAGACTTAACTGGTATGGACACCTTCAGAGAATGCCTGAAAATAGATGGCCAAAAAAAATAGAAGAATGGACTCCGCCAACTAGAAGAAAACGAGGTAGACCAAGACGATCCTGGAGAGACGATGTCGACGATGCAATGACCGCCAGAGATTTAACAACTGAAGATTGCTTCGACAGAAAACGCTGGAAATTAGGATGCGAGAAGCGGCGCCAGCTGTAGAAGACTCGCTTGTTATATATACAGTATACTCCCTTTATAACGAACACGGTTATTACGAGGTTTCGCTTATAACGAGGTAGATTAGATGTCCCGTGAAATTTCTATTGAACTATAACCCTTTATAGCGAGGTAAATTTGCTTATAACGAGAGAAAATAAGATTGCAAAACGTGTTTTTTACGTTTTGGCCCGGCCGTAGCTATAAATAAATACCCTTTTTAACTGCAGGCCGCCCGCAATAAACTTCGTACAATTTATGATTACTAGTCGGAAATGTAAAATTTATGATTCACAAGTGTCATTGTATTGGGTTGACCATTCACACCTAATAATATGGGTTCTAATAGACAAGATGTGGGAAGTGTTTTAAAGGTTGTCAGAAACTTTATCCAAGGACAAAACGCAAATAAAGCAGCATAAAACTGTTTCACATCTTTAGAAAATATGATAGATAGAATACTGGACAATTTAAAGCAGTCAAAAATGACAAAATAACTTTATACGCTTTATACATATTTACAGAATACAGATTTTTTGTTTTAGCATATATCATTGACAGTAAAAGTAAACAACTCTTTTTTGTTTTAATGCATTTCATTGACAATAAAAGTAAACAACTTTGTTTTAAAAACGCCATTCAAACAATATTTATTAGCATCTTATATTGCTGCGAATGGCTTCACTATAGAAAGTTAATGTTTTAGAAAACTACATATTCATATGTATGCACAATATTATTGTTGTTGGATATAACGAGATCCGCTTATAACGAGGTAGTTAGTCTGCCATTTCAGTTCTCGTTATAGAGGGAGTCTACTGTATATATATATATATATATATATATATATATATATATATATATATATATATCGTATTCTAAACGATTATTTTTAAACCATGTTCGAAAAACATTTAATTATCTGCTAGTCACTTCGTTCACACCCATTCATTTAATACAAGTCAATTTATTATTATTTTTAATCCGTTTACTTTTTATTTCAGAAGCCTTAGCCAGGCAGCATGAGGCTATGCGACGAGCTCTTACTTTAGCAGAGAGAAACAAACTTTTAGAAGACGAGATGAAAAACATTGACCAAATAGCACTGACAGTGGAAGCTCAGTGCAATGATACAGTGAAGACGAATATTGAAAAAGTGTCACGGTAAGTATACGATAATCAAAATTATTAAATATGATAATGCTGCTTTGTAAAATCTAGTGTGCAACTCTGAGATAGCGCGTCTATTATTACACTAATGTCTAGCTTCATGTTCCGAATGATGTTCCGATAATGGTTGGTAATTGGAAAATGTTTTGTTTTAAGAGTTCGGGGTTAAAATTAATAGTTTCTTGAACACGTGTGGGGCTTTAAGCAAATAGCGTTTTCACGAAAAATAATATGAGTTATTATAGTCAGTTTTACCGTCGGAATTTGAAGAAGATAATTTAGATATACAATAAGAATAAGTAATTAAATAAAATTAAATTATCGAATCAAATCAAATTAATACGAAACGATTATCGCATAGAACCAATTATCGAATAAATTATCGAATCGATTATCGAATCGAATCAGATCGATTATTGAATCGAATCGATTATTAAATCGAATCGAATCACTCTCGGTCACTAACAGAGTGCCACATCCTGTTTTTTTGATGTGGTTTACGGCATTGGTCCAGTTATCTTTCGCTACTTTTTGTATCATCATCCTGTATGCGTCCACTGCTGAACATAGGTCTCCTTCAGCTCTTTCCATCTGTCTGTCTTGTGCGGCTTTCAACCAGTCTCTGCTAACACGCTTCAGGTCGTCAGTCAATCTAGTTGGTGGGAGTCCTCTGCTCCGTAGTGCTTCTTCTCGAAGGTCTACACTCGACAATACGTTTTGTCTATCGGTAGTCCAATAATCTGGCGACGTGTCCTATCCAGTTCCATTTTAGTGACGCGATTTCTCGATGGCGTCTGTTGTTTTTGTTCTACGACGTATTTCTTCGGTTGGTATTTGGTCTCTCAGAGGAACACCCAACATCTGGCATTTTATAGCCCTATGAGTCACGACAATATTATTCATTGAATACATAGTTTAATTTACCAACCGCTGCTTAGGCTAATCCTAGTGACGTGGGAGCTTACATGTCTGGTTATCTCTACCCGCCGAATTTCATGTCCTTAGTACTTACACTAATAATGCTAAAAATTCAAGCACGGAACTGTAATATTAATATGATCCAAGTATATGCTAGCTGATAAGACCGAAGATGAGATCGAAAAGTTTTATTCAGAATTGCACAATACAATCAAGTTAACAAAATCTAGAGATATTCCTTACATTTTAGGAGACTTTAACGCAAAAATTGGAGTAGGTACAGTTGAAAATATAGTTGGACAATTCGGATTAGGAACTAGAAACGAGAAAGGAGAAAGGCTCATAGAATTCTGCCAAGAAAAGAATATGGTAATTACCAATACTTGGTTTCAGCTTCCTAACAGAAGACTATATTCATGGACGTCTCCTTCACATACAGAAAACCACATTGTCAGAAACCAGAAAGACTTTATACTCGTAAATAACAGATATAAAAACTCTATAATCTCAGTTAAAACTTATCCTGGAGCAGATGTTAACTCAGACCACAATCCGTTAGTTGCTGACTTGAAAATAAAATTAAAAAGAATTGAACTCGGAAAACAACAACCAAAAATTAATGTAAGAATGCTAAAAAAAGAAGAAATAAAAAACGAATTAAAAAATAATATGAATTTTAATATGCAAAAAACACTAACTAACAACAAACAAATTATGGATGTAAATAAAAAGTGGTATAATATAAAAAACACATTACTGAAACCAGCTCAAGAAAGTTTGATACAACATAGGTCAGAGGCTAAAAAACAGTGGATGACAGAAGAAATACTATTACAGATGGAAGAAAGAAGGAAATATAAAGGAAAAGATCTACAGAAGTATAAAAAAATACAACGAATAATTAAGGAAAAAATCAAAACAGCTAAGGAAATTTATTTGATAAAACAATGTAAAGAGATAGAAGAACTAGAAACAAAATATGATATGAGAAATATGCACAAAAAAATAAGAGAAGTGACTGGAATGGGTCGAAATAGACAGCAAGGACACGTAAAAGACAAAAAAGGAGTACTACTAATAGATTTCATCATAAGTGGCTCGACAATCCGTTGTGGATCTTGGCCTGCTCACAAAGAAGTCGCCACTCCTGTCGATTCCTGGCAACCTTCCTCCATCTTCTAACTCTTAGAATCTGTAGGTCTTCTTCCACATCATCAATCCATCTCATTCGTGATCATCCTCTGCTTCTTGTGCCCTCTGGTTTTGAAAATGTTAATCTCTTCGTGTATTCGTGATCTGACATCCTAGCAATGTGTCCAGCCCATCTAAGTCTCTGCACTTTAACGAATTTCACAATATCTGGATCGGTGTATAACTGATATAGTTCAAAGTTATATCTTCGATGCCATAGCCCACTTTCATTTACGGCCCCAAAAATCTTTCTAAGAATTTTTCTCTCAAAAATACCAGGAAGTCTTTATATATAAGGTCCACGTTTCAGCCCCTTATATCAAAACCGGTCTTATGAAGGTCCTGTATATATTAAGCTTTATATTTTTACGTTTTATATTTTTATATTTATATTTTTATTTTTTTAAATGTTTCTGGAGGCCGTGAACAGCTCTGTTTGCTATTGCTATGCTTCTTTTCATTTCGTCGCTTGTCGTGTTTGTTGCGTTTACTAGCGATCCAAAATATGCAAATTCTTTGACTTGCTCAAAGGTATGGTTGTTAATTTGAATTCTCTGTTGGATATTTCGAGGTTTTTTAGAAACCAACATATATTTGGTTATTTCCTTTTTACCACAAGTCCTAATTCACTTGCTGCGTCCGCAAGCCTTGTAAAACACTGCACCATATCTGTCATACTTCTGCCTACTATAACTATACGATACGAGAATAATACCACAACAGTGGCTGAAGTCAGCATTTATAACCATCCCTAAAAAACAAGCAGCAAAAGAGTGCTCTGATTATCGATCACTGAACCTCATGAGTCATACTTTAAAAGTATTGCTGAAAGTAATACATAAGAGAATAGACGAAAGGCTAGAGGAGGATATTAGCGAGACGCAGTTCGGGTTCCGAAATGGAATGGGTACTCGAGAAGGACTATTTGCCATCAATATATTGATTCAGCGATGTCGGAATGTAAAAGTTGATCTACACTTATGCTTTGTTGACTACGAAAAAGCTTTCGATAAAGTAAGACGTGAAAAACTAATATCTATACTTATGAACAAGCGCATTGACAGTAAAATCATAATAAAGTTATAAGGATGACGTCATCTGCAAATCTCAAATGACTGAGCTTCTCTCCATTTATGTTAATACCATGCTCGTTCATATCTACCTTCTCACAAGTATATTCTAAAAGCGTTGTGAATAACTTTGGAGAGACGGTGTCTCCTTGCCGTAGTCCTCGCTGTATACAGAATTTATTTGTTTCTTCTCCAAATAGTCTTACGCTAGCTGTGGCATTTTGATAGATATATTTTATTATGTTAGTGTAGCGATGGTCTATTCGGCATTCTGTTAATGCTTTTAATATTTTCTGATGGCTTATGGTATCAAATGCTTTCTCGTAGTCCACGATCATATCAGTGAAAATGGTTTGTTGTATTCTGCAGACTTCTCTATCAGGTTCTTTATCACTAGTAAGTGGTCGTTAGCCCTGTATCCCGATGTAAATCCAGCTTGTTCTCTATGATGATGAAATTCTAACTTGGCCTCTAACCAAAGCCTGGATAATTTTATTTCCACCTAGTTAGATCACCTCGATCACTACTCCGTTATAGCCAGGGGATTTGTAATTTTTCATTTCTAAAAGTGCCGTTTTGATGTCGTATGGAGTTATTTCTGACATTGATTCTGATCCCTGGTTTGTGATTTTGGGCATGGGCTGATAAAACGATTTCATATTAAATCTACTGGATTTTCAATATATTGGATTGAAAAATATATTCGCTGCCACTATGCTTGATTATTATTCTTCGGGCCTTTTTTATGGGAGCATTTAAACCAGTTGAATATCCTTCTATAAAGGTTTGTCGAGAACTTGTAATATTTTTATTTACCCATCCTTTTGAAACAGTATGACTTTCGTTAATCCAGGTTTTATCTCAACAGTAAACAAAAAAAAACGTCGCCCGTCTGTTTTAAATTTTTTGTTCACAAATATTGCCTTCTCCAGCAAATAATTCCTTCTGCATTGTTTAATATGAGTTTTTTACTTTAATTTTCATATCAAAACCGGCTTCTTTAAGTAATTTGTATAACTTATCTTGGCTAAAGTGAAGAAAATTATTATCTTAATTACGTTTAATGTTTTGCCCAATGCTGAAATCTCCTTCTTTATATAGAACGAATCAACTTTTTTTCGAAGGACGTTTTTATGTGAGTTATCAATTTTCATTTTTTTTTTAATTCTTTTTGGCTCTGACACTCTGAGATAGCGCGTTTACTAACACACTGACCAAATAATCACTACATAATTAACAGTTGACGGATATTAATGAATAAGTGAGTTGTGCACATTTTAAACAATAGTTTTTTCTTCTTAAAGAAAACGCGTTTTTTCCAAGTTTATCTGGAGTTTAATACAATGTAACACAGTGTCCCAAAATATATAACTCTGAATTAAAAAAAAACTTTATTGATTTCAACTCTATTCGTAAATTTATTGTTCATTTCTAATAACCAATCGTGTTTATCTATTGCTTTACCTATTATAATTTTTAATTAGGATTTCATTAGTTTTTTACAAAAAAAAATTATTGTTAGTGTTTACTAAATTACAAAAAACATGTAATAATTATTGTACGTATTTATTACCCTAATTATTGTATTATGCTTATTATTCATTTTTATTTTCTCCAAAATTTGTTATGTTTATTGATAGTCGTTATCGATATAAACCGATAGTCGTTTTTAAAATCCTCTTTTACGCAGTAAGATGTTCGGTAAACCCCAAGATTCTTTTCTAAAGTTATAAGCTTTGTAGATTGCAGGAATCGAATGAACGTTTCAGTTGTAACAGTGCAAACATTGGAACGGGAAGTCACCAAACTTAAAGTGGAGAAAACGGAATTTAATTTCCGATTGGAAGTGTCAAATTTGAAAAGAAAAATTTGCAGATGCTGCTTGAAACGGAAACTGACGACAAAAAAAGACTTATGGACCGCCTAAATAATTTTACAGTTATAGGTGAGTTGAGTTCAATAGATTACTTTTTTCTTTGATAGTAGTTAGTCGACATACAATTATCGGCTTTTCTCTCGAATTTCTGACTTTAATTTCTTCTATCCAGCATTTTCTTTCTTATTCTCTTTTTCTGTAGTCTAGTTTCAAAGGCACAAACCTAGTTTGATATTTCTCCTTCTCCTGTTAATGACCATTCTTAGCACTCTATATACTCTTACTCATTTTTTTTTATGTACGCGTCAACTTGTACTGTGTTAAATTATATTTTCTAAGTTAATGCCTTCCAGGTACGTAATTTGTTCTATATTATTTATTCATGGAATAGAAATAAAATCAAGTAATTTAAAATGTTCTGATGAGTTTAAAGTTAATGCTATGGAAATTATCATGGTTAATCGTTTTAGAAATAGCTTTATCAGAAATAGTAGCGCGCATCAACCATGTCCCCTGACTGATGATAGACAATGCACACGTACGCACACACTCGCACGCACGCGCGCTCACATAAGGGGTAGAGATACTTCTCTGTATGATCTACCTAGTAAGAAACTCTTTTTAAATTCTCTGGGGAACTAATGGACATTGCACCGAAATTTTCATCTTCTGTATTCTTACGAGGTGGCCCATGAGATACATTTTCTCTCTGCCTTCTTTTTTTTAGTTATAGAATTCTATTTAATAGGTTGTATTTCCTATCTTTAATGAGTTGGGATGTGTCATTTTTGTCTTTGGGATTATGTGTAGGTCTTCTGCTTGTTTTTTTCTTCTTGAGCGATCCTTCTTTTTAGAAGGATGAAAGAAAAGATATTAGTCTTACTTACCCATTTCTTCTAGTGTCGTTTGTTGGGTCAGCTCCTTTTTGTGGTTGATCCGTTCCATGAATTTAGTTATCTTTAATTTCCATGAAGGTTGCCATCATGAGTATATTGTCTAGGTTGGTCCTGTTCCTGCTTCTTCTGAGGGAGTGAAGTTTGTTGCCGTACCATGTTTAGGTGCGTTTTTCTGCAGTCTTTATAGTTGGTCGGGTGTTTCGCAATTTGGACGCTTTCGCTGGTTTCTTTTAGAAAGTATGAATTATGTTGCACAGTGATTTTATTTTACACACTTGATGAGGGCGTCACATATGCTGCTTATGTGTTAAAATTATATTATAGCACTGCACGAAATTTGTCAGTCTATTCAGATTTTCGATTGTCACTTGTAGGTGCATTATTTTTTTCACTTTCGCCTTGCCTCTTTTTCCCTGGCCTGGCACCTGTACTATATGAAATGGCGGAGGCCTTTTATTTAATCTTGACGTGTTCCTGACGCTGGTTGGATGGAAGTTAGGGTCTTGTAAGTTCCTTCTTTATTTCTTCATTGACTTTCTAGGGTCAGTCCCTTTATGACTTCCTTATAAGTCCGGTTTCTCCTCTGTCGGTTAATTTTTATATTAGACCGATGATTACACTGCCCTTGTGGTACAGTTATATTCTCACCGAAAGTCGATGTAAGAGACTTGTGTCGCCAGTCACAAGGGTACATGCTTGCAGCGTGATGTGCTGGATAGGTACGTTTCAATTTATTGATAATTAACTTAAATTGTGTTGAGCTGGGATAGACTATCCGTCCATGTCTTATGTACACATAGTCAATAGCGTTGTGAACTGAACTTGTACTCGAGGTGAAAAAGGATTCCGATATATAACACTTCCGTTTCTGCCCGTATATTAAACCGGTTAACCGAAAGTTAACCAGTTAACCAGTTCCAACGGTAAATCAATATTTAATTCATAGTTTTCAACATTAAATCATGACAGTTCTGTCCGAAGTTAAAATTAGTCAATAGCTTCCTATTTTAGTATTGCTAGATTATTAAAACATTTTTTTTTGTTTATGTATTTTTTATTTTTTAGAACAAAGTTTAAACAAGGAAATTGACAGATTGTTAAGACTTTCAGGAGAACAAAAACGAAAAATTGCTGAATTAGAATCTTGATGTTATAGCCAGTAAAGTTGTTTCTTCGAATTTAGTAAGTGATATTATTGAATTTAATATTACTTTAGTGTATACAGGGTTTAACAAACAGATTGGTCATAAATGATACAACAATTTTGGGGATGAAAATAAGTCGATTTGTCCTAGCTTTACCTACATACTAAAGTGAACCCAAAAAAGTTACGATTGTTAAGGTTATAAAATAAAAATGATATTTTTAATATTGCTCCAAAACTGTTTAAAACTGTTTTTTGAAAATTTATATTAGTGTTTAAGGTTTAAGGTTTCTCCACATCTTTTACCCCCATAACTTTTTTGTAGTAAGTATAATATTGGATTTACAGCGAGGTGCCAATCGAATGAAATTTACCTTTTACTATTTGTTTGTAAAAGCATTCATTTAGAAGATAGAGCCCACAAGAGATAATCATTGTTAAACATGTAATTTCACAAGTTTGAAGAAAGTTAACAAAACGACACCATAAGTAATCCAGAAACGCCTTTAATAAGCGATTTAAAGAACTCTGAGATAGCGCGTATAAAAATTGAAAACGATAGAAAATAAGTACAACATCACAACAACATTCAAAACAACATATACACTCATATCTATTCTGTCCCTAAACAAACCTATAAACACATTATTACAGTACTGCATCTATAAAATACCCTGTAGAGACCTGAGAAACCGCAAGATTAGTAAGTGTCAGGATAAACGGGCATGAAACATACCTCAAAAACAGTGACGCAGCTCTCATCTTACTTAATGAAGAAAAATGTGTAGCAAACCCATCAGCAGAATGTAGAAAACTCTCGTTGCCAATACTAAAAGAAGAAGTCAACAACAAGAAAATATTTACAAAACACACACATATATATATATATATATATATATATATATATATATATATATATAGGGAATATTAAAAAAAATTAGAATTAAAACATACCAATGAAAATAAGACAGAATTTGGTACAAAAAGAAAGGGGGAAAATAAAGGGCGCCACCTAGTTTTTTTTCGAGGGACGAGGAAATCTCTACTCTGAGATAGCGCG
>NW_027314631.1:0-12215 GCF_040954645.1 Diabrotica undecimpunctata | reverse complement strand
ACGCGCTATCTCAGAGTTTTTCACAAACAGGTTTTAGATCTAATGCTAATTGAACAGATTTGATGTCTAATTTGGTTGTTATTGCTTCTTTTGCAGCAGTATCAGCAGTCTCATTACCTAAAATGCTAACGTGTGACGGAATCTAGATTAATGTTATGTTTTGACGTGACAACGTCTTAAATTAGGTTGTGGCTCGGAGTCATTCATGAAAAAGTGTAACGCCCGCTCACGTCTGTTACGATGAGTCACCGAACGAGAGAGAGGCCCGCCGGACCGGCGAATGCCTTGCGTCTCTCTCCCACTCAAACATGATCGGTCCGCTGCGCGCGCAGCACTAGAGAATTAGGCGCGTTGAATCGGTGCGTGCTTGTGTCTCTGTCTTTCTCAAGCGTTCTTGGCGTTCAAGACACATTACAGCAGAAACACTTCCTTTCATTTCATATTTCTCCTATCATCGTCCTATCCTCAACAAAATCACTCAAATAGAAATTAGTTAAGTTTAAGTTTACATGTACAATGTTTTAGTAAACAAAATATATTTCTATAGTTAAAATTTGTGCAATTCTTATTTTCATTCAATTCCTTGTTCCTATTGTGCCATTTAATAATATTCATATCAATAAATATTCTACCGAGAAAAAGACGTTGTCACGTAAAATCTTCGCCCGTAAAACCGACTTTACAGGCAACCGATTTTTTTTTGTTCCAGAAGAACTAAGACCAGAGAACTACGAACACAGAGAAGCGACACGACGGTTCTAAAACGTGTAGCATTTTTGTATACGCATGCCCGATTCTGGTTGTTTAACTGTCATTAACACGTGCTTATTCTTTAACTCTGGTTGTTTTACGATCATCCGTAGGCGTATGTGGTAAATACTCGACTTAACAAGTGCATTTGACCATTTATATAATTTATTTATAGTTAAAAGTTTATAGTTACAGTTAAAATATATAAGTTAAATATATAAGTTTATAGTTAAATGTTTAATTTATATTTAAAATGTCTGGTTATGTTTGTGCGATTCGCAGATATTCATCTGTGACAGGAAAAGGAATAAGTTTATTTAGATTTCCTAAGAATAATAACAGGTAATTACTATTGCTTTGTAATAATTAATATTAGTTATTACATAATGGTATTAGTTTGACTTTCGAACAGTAAGCCGACGCCGACGTGTCTGTCCAAGCTCTCGTTAAGTGGAGCAATAAAAAATAAACTTTGGTCAAGTTAGATAGTTCAAAATGAAAACATTAAATTTGGTGTCAGTGCTATTTCTTTTAAGACGCTAGTCTCCGAAGGTTCAGGTCAAAAAATCACAGATGGTGGCCGAGTGTCAGCGTGCTCGAAGACAACTATACGAATATAGTATTTTTAGGTAATAAAAATATATAGAGGGTTTTATACACGAGGATATTTGATTTAAACGAAACAAAGAAATTACTAAAATGCTCAAACTAAAAATTGTTAGAAACATAATTAGACCGATAATAGGGAAAATCTTAAAATTACAACAAAACAAGACTTTAAAATTGTAAAAACATGTTTGCAAATAAACAAACTTACATTAAATTATGAAAAAACTAAATACTCATCTACTTTTTGCTATATACAAAAGTTGTCTGTCAATTTTTAATTCGAATAATATAAATATATAATATAATATTAATATAAATAACAAAGATCAAATATATGGATCGGAGTACATAAAATACTTAGGAGTTTTAAATGGGAATTACAAATAAAAAATATTAAAACTTTATTTGTTGTATATCTCAATATTTAGTGACAATTTTGTGACTTAATCAGGAGAAAACTGTAAAGTTATTGACAAGATTAGATATTGACAAAAGTTAAATATTCATTACTTACTAAAATTTGTTCTGTTAAAAATTTGTAGTGCCAAAGTGTGGATAGAAACTTGCAGACGAGAAGATTTATTATTCAAAATGGATTTACTTTATAATAATTATAGGATTTGTGAACTGCATTTTGAAGATAATGTAAGATAATTTATTAGGAAATTCTACGACGAACTAATTATATCTTGAATCAACACAAGCCAAAAAGAATCGGTGTATTATTGGTCTCTCAATGCTAACATCAGGATAAACAAAAAAGTATTTTCATCTATGGTTCCACCAATACAATTTTCACCATTACTTTGCGTTGTGCGATGTATTTGCAACCTTTTGTAAATCAAAAATAATTACACCATTAAGAATGTCAACAAAAGCTGGCCCTGTATGTAACTATTTTTTCAGTGCAATATGTCATATTTATTGAAAGCAACATAACTGCTCAATTTTATTTAAGAGTTTATATTGTATGATATGCCACTGACTATTAATTTTCTGGTTGTTAACTGTCATTGGCGGCTTGGCCACTAAACTTCAAAGGAGTGTCTCTGGTAAGACAGTTATTTGCTTCATGTATGGTATGAACTACCGGATGTTCCGAAAATAGATTTTTAATCGAGTCGATGGGGGACAGCGAATCTGTACATATTGCAGTGTTCTTGGCTTTAGTTTGATTTTATAAGCTGTTTAACGCTAGTAGGATAGTGTACATCTCTCCTGTATGACTAGATGCGGATTGTGTGGAACTTCTGAATGATAATATTTAAAGTTGTTACAGGATATCCGTTAAGAGTACTTAAAAAATCTTTGATGCTGACATGTATACAAACCATCCATAATCCAGTCGAGAGCGAATGAGAGATCTGTATACCTTAATTAGGATATTTTATTAGCTCCCCAGTGATAGTTTGCTAAAGATTTTAATAGATTTAATCTAGTCAAGCAATTAGCTTTGACTCAGTGGTTTTCATATTAGTCGACTATCAAAAATGAAATCTAGTATCTTGTATTCATTAGCTACTGTAAGCAGAGCACCATTTAATGTAATTTGAGCTAATAATATGCTACGTGTTCTTCGACTAAATTTTAGTACTTTTGATTTTTCAGCAAAGAAATTAATACCAAAGCTTATAGACCAAGACGTTATTTCATATACTGCTCTTTGGATTAAGTTTTTAGTTGTGAACGCATCTTTACCGCGGCAATATAAAATCAGGTCGTCAGCATATAAGTTGTACTTCACTGGATTGTGAATATTCTGGCAAATATCATTAATAGTTATTATAATACAGTGGACCTTAAAACTCATCCTTGGGGTATCCCATTTTCCTAAACGGAGGTTGAGGAAGCTTTTCCGTTAACTAATACTTTGAAGCGGCGATTACAAAGAAACTGTTCGATATAAGATAATGTATTTCCCGTTATATTGTATTTTTTTAATTTGGTCAATACAGTAGAATGTAAAAGAGTATCGAAGCCGCAGTTAATGTCAAATGATGTTGCTATTAAATCTTGCTTATTTTGAAAGACGGTTCTTACCTCCGTTTGTAACATTACTAAGTTGTCAGCCGTGCCTTGGGATGGACGGAATACGGATTGAGCTGAATCTAAAATTTTGTGTTATTTTAGATACCACATAAGTCTTTTATTTATTAATTTTTTTAGCCACTTACACAAGGTGCGTGTCAGTGAAAAAGGACGGTAGTAATCTGGATTATTCGGGGATTTGTTCAGTTTCTTGATTAGTATAACGATAGATTTCCTCCTTAATATTGAAAATTTCTGATTAGTCCATAATGATGTACAGGCAATGTTTTTACGGCAGATATGGGAAGTTTCTTGAGGAATATAAAAGAATTGAAATTTAAGAGTTCATGTAGTGTATATGGAGTGTTTAAGATAGTATAGTCAAATTTAAGAAATTGGGAAGGATATTGTATAGTAGAATTTGTTTCTGTGAGTACATTCTTTTTTTTAAGTCCTACAAACAGATACCTTTCTGTTATCCTACCTAACAACTAAAACCACCCTCTCCTACTTGTGCAAAGTTGACTGTCGCTTGTACCGTACTTCGAAAGTAAGATCGCCGCTGTAAGGCTGACGTTTTTGGAGCACTACTTTGTCTTATCTATATCTTGTCTTTGTCGTTGTTTCGGCTAGTGTTTCTCTTATTTTTTTTTTAATTACTGTTCGAATATAATTATGTACAATATTCCACCCCTTCTTACTTCCCGTTATTTTCACAATCATCTCTCTCACAGTAACAGGATTCATAAAATTTCTCTATATGTAGATTCTGTTTCTGTTTACTGTCCATCTATTTCACTCTAGTATTATGTGAGTAACAGTGTCACAGTATTCGCAGTATAGGCATTTATCTGTATTTGTCTTTCTGAATATATGAAGATATGTCCTAAAACACCAATGTCCTGTGAACACTTGCATCAAAAAGTAATCCAGTCGCCTTTGACCACAGTCCACCCAGTCCCTTAGGCTCGGGGATCAGCATCTTGGTTACTGAGTAACATAGTCTGTAATGTTTTACTCTGTCTTGTAATCTTTCTAGTGATCTTTTTCTTTTTTCTTTTTTCATGGCTGCTGTCAAATGCTAACACATGCATAGAAACACAATCCGCGATAGTGTACAAGGCCGCCGCAGATACAGTCCTGTGAGCGCATGCTACTCACAACAGACTTGTTCTGTCTATCGTATCATGAGCCCTTTGTAGGTCGGTATCTCTATCGCCTCACTCTAGACTAGTGCCGCGTAAAGGATGATTTACTGCACAATACCGTGTAAGACCCTCCTTCTTTTGGATTTGGGTCCTCCAATATTCCGATATTGTGTGTAGCAGTTAACTCATTGATTAAATGTAAGCTTCCACATTACACGATTTAAATTGAAGTCGTACACGACTGTCGTAGGACCACGGCGGGTTCACTGCGACGACATGATTTTGAGATCGTGAACGATTGCAGTGTTACAAGCAAGTCTATTCTAGTTTTCACGCTTGTCGTCGGTTTCTGAAAAACTCGTGATTTCTGCTTGGAGGTAAAACTAGTTAATTTAGATTTAAAAAATGGATATCGAATTTGATAACGAGCTTCTTATCCATCTTCTTAAACAACGGTCGGTGTTATAAGATAACACTTTAGAACAGTATAAGAACCGAAACAAGACATTAGAAGGTTGGAAAGAAATGTGTAGAATTTAAAAGATTTATGTGATGAGATATAAATCATTATCTATTTCTAGTTTATCTTTTTGTTGTTTTTTATTATCAGGAGAAGTTTTGTGGAAAAGATTTTTTTTTTAAATTTGACGGAAAGACAGAAAACAGTGAAAACAGTTTAACAGAAAGAAACAGTGTTTTTCTCATTTTAAATCGCAATATAACTAATAGATGCCGCCACACTATGATTTACAAAGGATGCTATCATTAACAAAATGAATAAAGAGTTAGTTAAGACGTATTTTTATGCCGTTCTTTAACCCTTTCAATCCCAGACAAAATTAAAATTTGTCCACCTTTAAGTCCCACCGGTACACGTAAGTACCACTTTATTTATTTTACAATAAAACTGCTCTAACTAGCTAAGGGATTATTTTCCAGCGGTACATCGAAGCCTAGCCCTGAGTAAGGCTAATCATTCATTGGTTGTAGTTACTGTCATGCGATGTGCAGTGCGAATTCTTCATTTGTTTGTATCATTGTTATGGTAGCCAGGGCTGTGTATAAGTGCTTCCTTCAAAGTGTATTTTTCATGGTTGAAATCACGCCTACAGTGTTTTGCTTATAAAAAAGTATGTTTTTTGTTTACCTAATTAATATTTTTAAATAGTTTTGAATATTTAGTCACTAAAAATGACATCTGTTTCATTGGTACTTGAGAGTACCGTTGGGCATAATTGTAATATATGTTTTTCATTTTAGACATTGTCCACAGTGGTGGAAAAAAAAGGGTTTGATTGATGCCGAATTGTTAGAACTTTTAAATAAAAGTATAGAAGACATAACTTATCAGAGTAACCTTTATGCCACACAAAAGGGAAAACAACTGAATATGTCCAAGGAAGAACTCTTAGCATTTATCGGGAACTTTTTAATGGGCTACCATAAAGTTCCTGGGGTCCAAAATACTCTGAGATAGCGCGTAGATCTATCTGTTTCATTTGTTGCAGAAACTATGCCAAGGAATATGTTTCAGATCATTTTAAGATTTTTGCATGTAAACAACAACTCGCCAATACCAGAAAATAATAACGATCGGTTATATAAAATTAAACCTTTGATGGATTGTCTAAATTCTCAATTTGGTAATTATTGTGATGGGTAGAAAATGTGTGTCGACAAATCAATTGTATAATTCAAATACAGATCATCTATTAAACAATATAATCCGATGAAACTGATAAAAAGAGGGTATAAGCTCCGGTATTATTCTGACGTGAAAGGCTTTGTAAAAAACTTTAGTTTAGTTTAAAAAATATAATTTAGGTGAACAAGTTGTTTTATCTTTGATAGGAATAGACTGGGGAAAAAATAAAATTATTTTTTTTTTGATAACTTTTACACCACTATAATACTACTAGAAAAACTGAAAGCTGAAACTACTTTAGGCTGTGGTACGATCCGAGCTATGTAATAGAAAGGATGTTCCTAAAAACCTGTTAGAAGACAAAAAAACTTGCTAGAGATGACTTTGACTACCGCAATTCTAATACAGGGATTTCCTTTTTTAAGTGAAAGGATAATCGCATAGTACTTTCAACTTCAATGGGAGTGAATCAACCACATTGCAACGAAAACAGCGTGATGACAAAAATATCGACATTCCAGCACGCCAAATAATAAAAGATTATGACGAATCTATGGGCAGTGTAGACCATCAAGACCAACTAAGGCAATGGTAAGGCTTGGACAGAAGATCTAATAAATTGTGACATCGACTCTTTTGGGCATGCCTAGAAATGAACTTTGTAAATAGTTTCGTTATACCTAAAAAAGTATTATAGCCACCTCCAAAAAAATTTGTTAGATTTTTGTAAAAACCTTACTAGTAGCCTCTGTTTTGATTCCCCCACACAAGTATCAAGACCCCAAGAGCAAAAAAAAACAACGGGATAATTTTAGCGTTTCTTCGAAAATAAGATTGTCCAATAGAGAAAATGAGTGGATAAAATTTGTCGATTGCAGTGAAAGATATGAAGTTTGTAGTAAGAACAAAATACAATCTAAGCCGATGTCAATTTGCTCTTTATATAAAGGTTTTCTATGTATTATTCAAAATAAGAATTGTTTCATAGAATGCCGTGAGATAAATAATTGAAATCTATAGTTACTATAATATACCTTAATATTTTTTTTCACTCTGAATTTATCTCAGCGGTACTTTTCAGTACCATATTGTTTTAGTAACAACACAACATCAATTATGAAAATAAAACTGTTTCAAATTTATTATAAAATGTTTATACGATCTTCTATTCACTAAAAACATTATCTCTATGATATCAATATCTGGGATATAAGGATGGTTCCGGTTACTGGTACTTCTAAGTAACTCTCGCACTGAAAGGGTTAATAAAAGCACGTTTAATTTTACATAAACTTATGCACAGATGTGCGTCCTTAATTATCTGCTTTGTAACGTTTCAATCAACCAATTGAATGTGACACCAAGCTCCGCTTGGTATTTGTCCTCCGTACTATATTATTCCAAAGCGACCTCACTAAATTATAAATATTTTTAGTAGCCGCGCTACTCTATATAAGCCGATACAAATCTTTATTCGTTCTTTTTCACTCTACTACAATTGCTACAATCATTCTTAAATTGGTTAGTGTCTTTGCCGTATACACGACCACTACCGTGGGGAGCAAGAGAACAGACAACCACAATACCTTGGGCAACAATCAGTAACCAGATAGAAATCCACTGATGCATCAGAACGGAATTTGAAATCCATTTAGTAACATGGGAAGAAAATGATTACCATTATTTAGATCAGCAACTCCCCTTAAATACACCGACAGCAGCTAACATCAACAAGGATCAGAACCCTTCCTGAAAAACTGAAAAACTCATTCCGAACAAAATCAAGCTGAGTACTTTTCTTTTATTTTTGTTATTTCGTACCGGCAACCAGCATAATTTTTGGTTCTCAGTTTATTTATTTTTGTTTTACATTCATATTATAGATTCTGTTTATTTTTTATTTGATAAATAAATATACTTTTGTTATGGCTTTATAAGTATTTTTATTTCCGGTCCCTTTCTGGGATTGGTGTAGAGAGAGAATGAACAGGGAACAAACCCAGGGCTGAGCAGTCGGGTACAGCACCATTCTGTGGATGGAACGGTGGGCGTTTTTCTCTTTAAATATCCTTAGGGATATTTAAAGAATTTCTCCCCCCGTTTCTTCCCGCAGTATGGTGTTGCTTAACACCCTGGTCTTTATAAGATTAGACGTTACAGCTTTAATAAAATAAACGCCGAATACAATAAAATAAATTAGATTAAAATGTAATAGGGTAGAATAAAACAGCAAAATAAAATAAAACAAAATAAAATAATATTAAATAAAATAACATAAAATAAAATAAAATAAAAAAAATGTGGTTCAGATGACATGTTAGCGAAATTTAAATTTCTACTGTTATAGTTGTAAGTAATAAAGTATTCAATTTATTCTAAAGTCTAAAAATTCTAATAAATTTGCAGTTTTTTCCTGAAGAAGTTACAAAATCGTGACGAAATATTGAGACAAACAATTAGAGTTTTAATTCTTACTTCACGTTCAATTTTTTGTTAAGGTTATCTAAAAACAAAGTCAATAGCAAATTTATATTATTACTCCAATAATCTAAATAACAGGGGATATTTATTATTTTTTTAAATATGCCTCCAAATTCCATAGTACGTTTTTGAAATAAAAATTAAAGCTTCACATTTTCTTTATTTACTAAAGCGAAATGAAAGAAATTTTCCAGTAACTCATACGAACGGATTGAGTGCACTCGAGGACCAGTTTTACCTCGAAGGGAAACAAAAGAATAAAGTAATTCAAGCAGAATAACAAAATGTAAATATCAGTAGTGTATACTCTGAGATAGCGCGTTCCAACCTCTTGCTGCCATAGTAAACAGAGGAAATTATTATTTCGAAACATGGAGAGATTGTTCCTTTTATTTCAGGAACTTACTGGTTGTGCTTAGTGGTAAAACAAAATAGATTCACTTTTATTTATTGATAAATAATATTTTTTTATTGAAGGATAGCTGGAATGTACATGCGATATTTACTTAAATATATATTTAAGTTCGCCAAGTGTGCTCTTATAATACTTAACTATTCTTTAATAATTCCGGGGTCATATTTGAAACATTAATTCAATTTTTTTTAAATTGTGGTTTATGTTCATTATATTAAGTAGTTCGTATAGAAATTTAACAAGAAAATAGTTTTAGAATAATTATGTTACATGGGTTTCTTGTAAATAATATTTTATACACTAACTATTATAATCGGGGCCAGGGGATGCGCTCTTCTTCTAATCGGCGTAAAGCTGAGCAGGAAAAGAACAAATCTCAGGGGACAAGTTTTGCACGGAGAGTCTTAGGACTTTGCACCTCCTTAAACTATCCCAAGACCGCTGGGTACCCCCAACAATGATTGGGGGTGTGTAATCAATCTTTGATTGCACCCTTCACGTGGTGGCCCTGTTGAAACTAAACTCAGCGGATCTAGACTAAATAGTCGATAAACAATCCCCACGCCAAGCCGTGAGACACCGTGGTGAAGGCTGTGAGACACTGGGGTGACAGTGTCGCAAACGGTTCCTTTGGGACAACAGGTCATACCCCTTAGTATTTAGATCTTACCCTCGCAAGCGGGGCTCTGCGAGGGGTTGACTGTCTTTCCCTAGCTACACGTGGGATCAATATGGAATATCAAAAACAAACAAAATCAATTAACTCTGAGATAGCGCGTCAAAGGGTTCCCGATGCCGAAGGGCCAGGGAACTCCAAAGCCAAAATCACAGTTCCTAAAGCCGAAGGGCAGAGAGCTTCTGGAGAAAATCCGAACGCCGAAAGGCCGGGAATTTCTAAAGAAATCTCCCAAGCTGATAGGCAAGGAAACAAAAAGGCTGTCAGAGTAACAGCGTTGGAAGACGTTGATCTCATGACAGACGAAGAAATTAGGGCTGCAAAGCTATCTGGTATTTCTAAAGCCAAAATCAGTAGGCTGGTGAAACAAGGCCAAGATTACGTTCAAGCCAAAAGGGCTGTAACTAAGGCCGATTTCATCAAGGCGACTGAAAGGGCAAAAGAGATGCCGTTAAAGCCAATAAAGGCCATGACAAAAGTAATACAAACCCAGAAGATCGATGGCCCAAAAAGGCTAAGGTCAGACGGAAGCACACCACCCGAAAGCCAACGCAAAGGGAAAGGCCAAGAACCGAAGGTGTGACTTTCAGCGAAGCTGCCGCTTCTGTTAAGGTTGCAGTGGCACTAACAGGATTCCCGGAAGCCAAGATGGATATAGACAAGCTTAAGGCAGTCGAAATAGCCATCTTGGGTGTGTATGACAAAATTCCGGAAGCAGGACCACAGGTTCGCTTCCTGAAGAGTACATACAGGCCGGGTTTCCTGGAACTTAACTGTGTGGACGACATAAGTGCGCGGTGGCTGAAGGAGGTGATTCCAACCCTGAAGCCTTGGAAAAGTGCATGTCTCAGGGCTGTGGAGGGGGAAGACATATAGAAGCACTCATGCACTTTCTTCGTACAGGACGAGCATGGGGAACGTCTTGAGTCCAAAAGAATCCTTAATAGACTAAGGATAAGTAACCATAAGCTCAGGACACATCTATGGACAGTCTGGGGTAGAAAACCTTTAGAGAAAGGGGTGTTATGGACCTTCTCGATGGATTCTGAATCTCGAGAAGAACTCCAGAAATTAAAAATGTCACCCTTTTTCGGAATAGAACGGTTAACGTTCCGACCCAAAGAAGGGAAGACAAAAACACGGAATGAAAAGCCAGTAGCAACTCGTTCCAGTGAAACAGGGGAGACCTCCCTACATATGGAGGTTCAGAACGAGGAACAACCTTCTTCGGGTGGAGCTAACACACCCATAAGGACTAATGTTCAAGAGTGTGTCGGTCCCACGGAAGAAGGAATGTCCACAGATCCAGAACCGGCCATCTCTTCGCAATGAAGAGAGAAATAAGGCTCCTGCAGGCCAATCTTCAACATGCAAAAGCCGCATCGGCAACGCTAGTTAGAAGATTGGAACAAGAAGGCATTGATGTGGCCCTCCTGCAGGAGCCTTGGAGGATAGGTGCGAAGATTGCTGGCCTATCAACCAAACAAGGTAAGGTTTTATACACACCCAAAGCTATAAGGCCAAGGTCGTGTATAATTCACAGTAATAGAGTTGATTGTACATTAATCCCGGTGCTCTGCACTGATGATATTGTTACAGCTGTTCTAACTATAACCACGGAAGTAGGAGAGAAGAAACTGGTGGTGTGTTCAGCCTACTTTCCAGGTGATGGTATGTCTACGAGAGCTACGAGCTCTCGTAGACATACCGTCTCAGGACTTGCAACTTAACATAGAGTCATATGTCGCCATGTTACCAATTCAACGGTAACTTTACCATCTTAATTTTAAACTAGACATAATGTAAACTAAATTTCATTTAGTAATTTTTAAAGGGTTTTTACCCCCATATTTAGTGGCTACATCCATGTATTAACCTGACACTGATGGAATACTTATTCCGAAAACGTTTTGTCAATTTAACATAGCCCAAATGGGTTTTTTATATACCTTTTTATAAAGGATTTTATTGAAAAATTTTTACTATTAAGATATGACCGATTTAGTTGTCTTACTCTTTGTACGAACTCGGAAGTCAGTTCAGTTTTCATTTGTTTATGGTCAATCCTCCGCGCTTGATTAACTGCAAGATATTTATACATATCATTTTCACCCATTGCCATAGCCATCTTCGGTGTTATTTTGATCCTTCGGTATTAGATAAGTGGTTCCCTAAGTAAGAATTGATGGTGTTTCCTGTGAACTAGAAATAATATGATTAAATAATACTGTTAAAAGCTCATGAACACTCCAAGACTTCGTTAGCTAAAAGTTTTGAACTCCGCCTTGTCCAGGAGATTTCCAGTTACAAAACTCTTTGATAATTTTCGAGGCCTCTTTAGTTGTAAAAGGTTTATAAGGAATATTCCTGTAGTGTTGACAGTTATTCGTCGTATCTTCAATCCATCCAGCATTGGTGTTATGAGCTGATGTCAAAAGGTAGTTTTTCACTCTGAGATAGCGC
>NW_027314630.1:0-12219 GCF_040954645.1 Diabrotica undecimpunctata | reverse complement strand
ACGCGCTATCTCAGAGTTATTTTTAGTTTGTCTCTTGTTACTCGATATTTAACAAATATTTTTACGTATAGAAATTGTAGAAGCATTTCACAACAGTTGTATTAAATTGCGAAAACAAGTTTATCAGTCTTTTATTATTTCAGGCTATCGTTTTCCAGGTGAATATTAAATTTTCAAATTTGATGGAAAGCTTGAAAATATATACGCTTGAAAAATTACCGTGGTATAGGCGATTGAACTAAAATGTTAAATAAATACATCGTTTCATTTCACTTCCAAATAAAAACAGCCCAGTCAAAATATATTTTCACACAGGAAAAACGTTGCTTTGGAAAACATCCTAGTAGCAATTTTTTGCGGTTTACGAATTTTAATATTTTAGTATATATATACAAAATAAATACAGATTAAAGGAATCCGGCGATGAAGGGCCACAAAGGAAAATCGGGTGTCATCATCATTATTCTGACTTCACAACCCTTCGGGGGTCCTAACCTCCTCAATAATTTGCTCTTCAGTCGTCCCTATACATCGCCTTCCTCCGTCAAGCACATATTGCTCATGCCTTCATCGATGGGTATGGTATAGTCTATAAAGTTCAAAGTTGTATCGTCTTCGCCACACTCCATTGCCATCCACTGCTCCATAGATTCGCCTTAGTACTTTTCTTTCGAAACATCCTAACCTATTTTTCATTACTTTTGTTAGAGTCCAGGTCTCTGAACCATATGTTAGGATTGGGCGTATTATTGTTTTGTAGAGTTTTATTTTTGTATTTCTCGATATAATTGTGGATTTAAGTAGGAGATTTGAGGAAAAGCGGGGGTTCATCCACTAATTTCCTGTTCAGCTTTAAACTCTTGTGACGACCTTTCGAATTGGCTTACAGAATTTTAATGGTTGGTTGCTTATTCTTATTTGCCTTCTTCAGTGATTTATTTTAATAAACTAATACACAACAACAAAATACGAGAGAGAAAGAGAGAGAGCGAGAAGAGAGAGAGATGTTTAGAACTTTTTGCGTACGAGAGAAATTACTGAGAACAACTTCTTCTTTGAGTTACTTGATGAGACTGCTTGGGTGAGGAAAAACGAAAGTCAGAAGTGATTTTTTTGAGAAACCGGAAGTTGTCTGAATGCCCAGGAAGTGTGGCGTTTGACAACATAAGGTATTCGGACATCTGGCAATTTACAGGGGGTAGCGATAATTTCAGTTTAAATAATACAAATTTATAAAATTGCAGTTTCACTTAACAGAATGGAAATATTGTTCAATTTGCTTTAATACTGTGTTCGGCCCTTGAGTAAAAGTTTGGATTGTTTTGATTGACTGAAGTCAAAGATGCTGTCGAGATCATTGAAAATCCAAATAGACAGAACAGCGATTACAAAAGTCGCAACATATAACTCAGAAACCTCCACCACAACATCATCATCATCATCATCATGCAACCTCTTCTGTCCACTGCTGGACGTAGGTCTCTCCCATTTTTCACCACTCTTCACGGTTCGGTGCTTCTTGTTGCCATTTCTTGGATATTCGTCCAATGTCGTCCATCCAGCGTGTTGGTGGTCGTCCTCTACTGCGTTTGTCTTCTCTTGGGCGCCAGTCAATTAGTTTTCTGATCCATCTTGTGTCTTTCAGTCTCGCTATGTGACCTGTCCACTTCCATTTCAGCTTGGCTATACGTTCGACGACATCACTGATACCTGTTCTTTTCCTTAAGTCTTGATTCCTTATTTTGTCTTTTCCACCACAACAAACCGAACCAATTATTGTTAACGCGTTTTAAATGCAAAATACTACGAAAAATATATGGCCCGACAGTTAATAGGATAACTGGATACTGTAGAATTGAAAGAACTCAAGAACTGGAAACCTTATATAACCAACCAAACATCATCAACGAGATAAAAGCCCAGAGACTGATCTGAACAGGACATGTGCATAAAGCCAATGAAGAACGTCTCATCAAACAGATATGGGGGAAAATCTGATCGATGGAAGATGCGGTAGAGGAGCATGGTGAAGTATTACCATATAGATTTTCCACCATGTTTCTATCAACAGATGGAGGTTTTTAATAGATAAAATCCCACACTTGCATCCGGTAAAGTCTGGATTATGTCTTCAAATTAGAGATATCCAACCCTTCATCCTTTGCGATAGTCTGTAAGTTCATCTGTAGGTTCACCTTATACTACCAGAAGCACGTCTTTCATACAGTTCTAAAAAATCTTTAAATATTGTGTCATTGAGCTAAGGGTTATTTAATAATAATCAATGCCCATGAGCATAAAGTGTGTATTTTGAAACTTTTTGATCTATTTTTACTGGACCAAAAATCTACACCCTATTTTCAAGTAAAATATATTTCAATTCAATTCAATTCAGCTCAGTGATCATCGTCGCACCGTACTCAGTTGCTGTTCACGCGACGGAAAACGACTGTGAATGAGTTTTTTAGCGGCGAAAATTTTTAATATAATTGCTAAAAGGTAAACTTTCATTTTGCCGCAATTCAATGCCTCAATGCGACGAGTACATCGCAGATATAATAGCTCTATATAAAGCGTAAACTGGGATGCACAAAAGCAAAATATAAAAAGGTATAAATGTAGTACAAAAGGAATAATTGTTCTATGACAAATATTTAGGTCTAATGCAGTACAATAAGTTTAGTTAATTTAATTTAGTTTCAGTTTAGTTTTTATTGAAAAAAGATACAATAATAAATTTTCAATCAAGTATAACAAAATTATAAATTGAATAAATAAATATTCATAAATGTTTCATAAATTTAAAAAATATATAATAGTAGTGATATATTAGAAATATTAGTAAATTTTTTTATACTAGTTTTGAAAGAAAAATATAAGGTTTTTTTCCCTATATTTTTGATCATTTTGAATTAAATTTAAATTTAATAATACAGCAATTGCACTGAAAAATAGGATAAGGCATATTAGTAACGGAAAATATACAATACCGGAAACATATTCTCAAGAAATTGATATTTAACTCGAACTTTTTTGAGGTTCCCAGAGTTCTGGATATTTCCCCATCTTAAATCCCATAAGAAATCGCTAAGGTCCGTTCTGGTCATTTTTGACGCTTTTTCTTGTGGAGGCGCGACGGCTTATCGGATCGTGACGTGTGAGTTATCGTCGGAAAGGAGAGGGAGTAACGAATCTCTTCTTTCCAACGAGCCGTCATTCACAAGATTGGACCAACAGAAACGGAGATATGGTATAGTACCGTTTGGGCAATGTCTTTGTCTTCGTTTTTTGTGTTAACGTAATCGATATCCCCTCCTCTTTCCTTTAAAATAGTGTAAAGAGTTTAATATCTTGAGAGATACACTTCCGAATGAAAAACCAAAAAACCCTTGTTTAATGTTTTTTTAAAATCTATCGAATGGCATCAAACACGACCCCGTATCCCCACTCTCTGAGGTTGGGCGGGGTGCAACTTTGAAATCTTAAATAGGAACCCCCATTTTTTTATTGCAGATTAGGATTCTACATGAAAAATGAAACTTTTTTATTTTAATAAAATATGTAATTCTGATTTAATTACAGACATAGGTATGCAAAGTCTGCGAAGGCGGCAAACTATGTTTTATAGTACTGATTAGGAACATCCATAAACTATGTCGTAAAAAATTTGGACTTCTAAGGAACCGCCCCCCTATTCGGAATAAAGCGTCAGTTTATAGGCGAAGCCCCCACCCCTCGTGGTGACGTCGCAATTGCAACGCTATGACCCCCGTGGTTAGTGATTTTTTTAAAAAATTCAATGTTATTTCTGGATTTTTTAAAATGAAACGTTAAGTTACATAGTATTACGTTTTTATATTATTACTGATATTGTTGAATAATGCTGCCTTCTGGGTAGAAGTGTATAGTAGTATTAAACACGGGTTTTCTGGTTTTTTAATTTTGGAAGGTAGTGCTCGAGAGTAGGTAAACCATGTTCAGAATTTTCCTTGGATATCACTCTAAAGCACGTTTTCTGATTATAACGCCATCTATCAACAATTCGAAAAATTGTCTAAGATAAAACTAAGTTTTTTATGAGGAATCGAAATCTGCAATGAAAAATGGGGGGGTTCCAGTTAATTGTTTTAAAGGTTCCTCCCACCCAACTCTAGAGAGTGTGTCTGGGGGAGTCATATTGGTGTTATTCGATAGATTTTTGAAAAATATTGTGATCTTATATTTAATTCGCGAAATATTCGACCGTCCCGCTTCTTTTAACACACCCTATATATATATATATATATATATATATATATATAGATATATTATATATAATATTAAATGAATCAATACAATGGCCCACTTCTACGATTCGTTGTTAAAAATTTGTACGTCTCGGGCGACATGTCTCTAATCCTGAAAGAAGACGCCAAACCGCTTGCCCCCCTAGGGATACGTGTTCGTTTGAGACGAATTGTGTGCATCAATGTGTGAGCTGATATTTGATATTACGTGATATATGACGACAACCGTAATATTGTAGATGCGGTAACATTTCCTGGGTTTCATCCAGATCGACAAAAGGTTTGACAAATCGATACCTTTTTAATCAACAACGTAAACTATTCCGGTTACGCGGCAGATTGAAGGGCGCTGTTGCCACAAGTCGTTCTATTGTTCGCTTATAGTGGAATAATTATTTATGCATGTCATAGATTTAACGCCAGTAGAAATAAATAGAATACTGACAATATAGCAAAACAGTGTTAAGAACATTTTGCCATAAATTTAAGTAGCTGTAAAGCTAATCTTTTTGTAGGGACACATGTCAAATATAAGTTAGTGATACGTATTCTAGAGTAGTTTTATTATTAGTAAGGAAGTACCTAAATTTTCTTGGAAAAGTATTAAATATTAAATAAGTCATGGATTCGACCGTTACTTGATGGAAATTCATTTTACTATAAAAATAAAACATTGAAAACTTTGTTTTCAAAATAGCCAAACACAAAAAAAAGGAGTAACACTTGCTTTCAGACTAAACAACAACTTAGGCCAATATCATTAAAAAACAACAGCAGCCAAAATAAAAAGCACTTACACAGTGGTGTCTACAAAACTCTGAGGATAGCGCGTAGAACTTTTATCAAACGTATAGCTGAACATAAAAGGGCTTTTAATAATAGAAAAACAGACTCTACATATGCACTGTTTGCGTTAAACATTGTTTGGTACTAAGACTGAAAACTATTACACCACTTTTAAAACTGTAGTAAACAAAATTAAGATCGGATAGTATTATTCATTAGGAATTTTTACCATATTACATATCTTGTAACCTTATTTATTAAGGTACAAAATTTATCCACAAAGAAAAACATTTATTGGAATTGTCGTTTATTATTCACCAATTTTTCTTAACTGCTCTGATTCACCATAAGTTGTCGACGTTTTGTTTTCAAAAAGGTCACGACCCTCGGACCTCTTTATAGGTAAATCTGAAAAGCCAGAAGCATTGAGGGCCGGCTGTAATTCCAGTGAACGTTTCGGTCTTTGAGCCTAATGTATTTACTTTAAGCTGTGCGGATGACCAAGTCATTACAGCTCGACGACTTTACTTTTATAGCCAGGAAGTTGATGATAAATACAGACGACCACAATAGCGAATAAGACGACATAAGGGTGAACTATTAGAAGTGAATAACCGCCCGAGTTTCAAAATATTCTTGGATAACACTAACACAGATTTATGTACGATGTTCGACAAAAATCTCCAACTACCTTTTGATGCTATGAAATATTCAATTATTAAGAATTTATAGAGTAATACAAAAAAATTGAGTACCAATTTAGACCAGAGAAATTAGCAAAGAAGCCTTTTTTGTGACACTCTTTCGTACGGGTATCTAATCCTATAACCAATATATACATTGATTTTCAGATAAAACTATCCACTGAACTTCTAATTTTTAAGAAAACCGCAAAAACACGTCAATTAATATTTCAAGGGGGAGACATTATCTCATATTTAAACTTGTTGGGAAATGTACCCTCTCATTCCCGTATCATCCCTTTATTTTTTAAATTAATTCGGCTTGAAGTGATTTTTAGAAGATAATATCTCTCTCACCTTAATTGACTGTAACAAAATAGGTTGTAGTATAATTTTAACTTTTTAATATTTAACCGTAATATTTGTAGTACCTTCAAAAACCAAGAAACAAAAAACTTCACAGTTAATTAAGTTTTATCAAACGTTTTCGATATTATTTGGACATTCATTTTAATCGTTTAATAGCCAATAACAATTTGTTATAAGTTGTAATAGACTATTTTGATACGTGTGCAATTTGATCGCCGAAATACTTTACATTTTGCAAGAAAGAATCGAAATTGTAGGTTTATACTACAAAAATAATAATTCTGCAAGAGCTGCTGCTAGAATTTTTAATGAAACACACCACAATAGATGTGCAACTCATAAGTATGCGATTGAACTGATGCAGAAATTTAGAGCAATAGGGTCAGTTTGCAATAAAAAACATAACCGACATGGACTTGTAAATAACGAAGGAATCCAAGTTGCCGTTTTAGGGCAAGTTAACTTAGAGGTTGAGCAATCACAGTCACTGTTAACAATAAGCAGAACAATCAGTGTTTCAACTTCTACAGTCTTCCGAATCCTCCATAAATTTAAGTTTCATCCATACAAAATTAAATTAGTACAAGAGTTTAATGAAGAAGATTTTGATCTTTTGCGAATTAATGACACAATGCATTATTAACAATCCACAATTGTTAAACAATATTTGCTTACGGGTGAATGCTCATTTTCATTAAATGATTTGGTGAACAGACATAATTAACAATATTGGGCTGAAAGTGTATATATTTTACGTGAATTTCACACACAGAATCCTCAAAGGTTAAACGTATGGTGTGGTATCCTAGGTGATCACATTATCGGACCCTTCTTTATCACTGGAAACTTAAATGGTGCATCGTATCTTGAGTTACTTAGGCAAGTGGTTAGTCGTTTTAGAACAGTAGTAGGAAATGATGATAACCTTTCCGAAAATTTGGTTGTATTTCAACATGGTGGAGCTCCTTCACACTTTGTTCTACCTGTGCGACAATTTTTAAACGAAACTTTTCCCGCTCGTTGGATGGATAGAAGAAGACAGATGATGGATGGGCCACCTAGGTTACCGGATTTAACACCCCTAGACTTCTTCTTATTGGCCTATTTAAAAACAAAAATGTATGCTACTCAACCAGAATCTCTAGATGATTTACGACAAAGAATAAAGGATGAATGTCGACAATTGAATGCAGACGTGTACTATACTATGGTATGGAAGTGAATTGCCGTCATTTTGAGCAATTATTGTAAAAATTTTTGGTAGTGAAATGTTAATTCTAAATGTTTGTAATAAAATTGTTAAAAAAATAATTTTTTTTTCAATCCCGTTTTCTTGCTTTTGTATTAATTTTTCTCATGAACTAATCACTTTAAGCATAATGTTTTTTTTTAATTTAGAGTACCTTGTTGCACAATTTTACTTTTCCCTTATTATTATTTCAAAACGATTCTTTCAAAAATGAGCCATTCGTGATTCTCCAAAGATGAAGGGTTTAAATGGGCCAAATATAAAAAATTAAGCGATTTTACTATTTACGAAAAATTTAATTCATAACTTCAAGTTTATAAAAGTCGCAATATCTCCGGTTCTAAAGAATGTCAGATTATAACAGACAAAAACAACAGAGCATATTTACTGATGCAACAGGGGCACAGAACCCGACAAGCAGAGGAAGAATATAAACAACTACGCAAAGAAGAAAAGAAAACTCACCGAAGAAAAAAGAGAGAATATATGAACAAAGAACTTCAAGAACTACAAGAACTAAGTAAATCAACAGAGACAAGAAAATTTTATCAGAGACTGAACAAAAGCAGAAAAGACTTCAAACCGAGAACAACGATATGTGGAGATAAGGAAGGTAATATATTGACAGAACAGCAAGAGATACTAAGTAGATGGACAGAACATTTTACGGAAAAGCTTGAAGAAGATCGGAGAGAGACGAACCCTGACATACTATTAGACCAAGCAGACAACAGAGAAAAGACTCCACCAACAATAGCCGAGATTAAAGCAGCAATAGATAAATTAAAGAACAATAAAGCACCAGGATCGGATCAAATAGCATCGGAGTTACTGAAGGAAGGAGGAGACGCACTGCAAAAAACAATACATGAATTAATAACAAAGATATGGTCGAATAAACAGCTACCAGCGGAGTAAAATAGCGGTATTATTGTACCATTACATAAAAAAGGAAATCATTAGAATGTGAAAACTACCATGGAATCACGCTGCTGAATGCAGCATACAAAATAATGTCCAACGTCATTTATGAAACACTTAGACCACACGCTGAAAAAATAGTTGGCAAATACCAAAGTGGCTTCTGTAGATAGAAGTCAACAATAGACCAGATATTTGTTCTGCGACAGGTCCTCGAAAAAACAAGTGAATATAACATCGACACACATCATCTCTTCATAGACTTTGAAAGCGCATATGACAATATAAACCGAGAATTCTTAATAAAAGCATCGAAAGAATTTAATATACCGACACAACTAATAGAACTGATAAAAGAAACTCGAAAAGTAGAAAGTAGAATCCGGATACAAAATGAATTAACGGAAACAATACATGTGAAAAAGGGACTACGCCAGGGAGACGATCTATCATGCATCTTGTTCAACATCGTACTCGAGAATATACTGAGGGACACAACAGTCAATCCACGAGGAACAATAATTAATAAAAGCGTGCAAATACTAGCATTTGCAGATGATGTTGACATAATCGCAAGATCAACAAGAGAAATGACAGAGGCATACAACCAAATAGAACGAGCTGCACAAAGTATATAGCCAAAACAAAATATATGCAGGTAAGTAAAAACGCAGAAATAAGGCAGCCACAAAATATAACAATACGAGAATACAACATTGAGGGGGTAAAAAACTTTATATACTTGGGATCCTTAATCACGTCTGATAATAAAGTTGCGGAGGAAGTGAAGAGGCGAATATTTATTGCAAATAAATGTTACCATGGCTTAATTAGGCAACTAAGATCAGTTAACGTCGCAAGAAAAACAAAATGCCAAATATTTATATAAAACCCTAATAAGACCGGTACTCACATACGGCTCAGAAACCTGGACATTCACTAAAACATAAGAAACGTTGTTAGCCACCTTCGAAAGAAAAATCTTGCGACACATATATAAGGGCACAAAAGAAAACGGAATATGGCGAAGAAAATACAACTCTGAACTATACAAAATATACCAGGATCCGGATATTATAACATTCATTAAAATAGGACGGCTGCGTTGGATAGGACATGTAGAAAGAATGGAAGAAGGCGAAATACCAAACAAAATATTCAAACAGATGCCAGTAGGAAAAAGAACAAGAGGAAGACCGAAGCTGAGATACTTAAAACAAATAGAAAATTATATAACAACCTTAAAAATAAAAAAAAAACTGGAGAAAAAAAGCACGAAACAGATCAGAATGGAGAAGAATCCTGTATAAAAATAGAATTAGTTAATTCGTGAATTGTTTATTTAACTGGGAAATTTGTTTAAACAATTTAAAATAAATATTTATTTTGTAAAAATCTGGTGACCACCGTGTGTTAGGAATTATTTACTTATGACAAGCGATCAGGCAGATAAATGTACCCAAAGAAGACCGAAAAAAGAGATTGGACATTGGAGTTAAAACCTCTATAGCAAATGAAATGGGACGAGTCAACAGAAAATGATATGGAACGATGGTTTTAAGTAAATTGTAGGACAAATATGAAAGAGATAAACATAAGATAGTGGCAAATGGAGACGAATAGATGATTATTAATTTATTTATTTTATATAATAATTGAATAATGCTAAAACTTTTACTTTTTCTAACTATATGTTAAAATCTTGAGATTTATCGTACACTTAATTTTAAATGGACACCGAAACAACTGTTTAGTTTTATCTTAAGAAGTACTTAACATTCTACAAAACGTCACGTCTGCCATTTAATTAATTAATCAATTACCAACCATTAATTAATCTCTTTATCTTGTTTTCAGCAAGTGACCTTGATTCAATACGAGCCCTTTTCAATGAGAAGGAGAAGGAGCTATCTCTGGCTGTGGCCAAAGTGGAGGAGTTAACTAGACAGTTGGAGGAATTAAGGAGAGGACGGTCGAACAAAAACTCGCCACCACCTTCTGCCTTAGAATTGGATAAACTCCGAAGGGAGCTCATGGTAAGTTTCTTATCTATTATCTGCAAGTCTGAAACCAGGCGACAAACCGATAATTTATACACTCTGAGATAGCGCGTTACTCTGAGATAGCGCGTAATTTTCGGCTTTAGGCCATTTCGAATAATTACGAAGTTTCTGTTTTTAATGGCCGTTTTCTAGTGTATTGATCCGTGAAAATGTGCACTCATAGTTTGTTTGTTTTTGCGACATTGGTGCATTTATAAAAAAACAATGGATGTGTTTCAAAACTTAACATTTGATAAATGGAGCAGGTTTAATGAATTTATGCATAAATATTGTACGGAAACTACTTCATTCTGTCAGTTTTCATCGAATTCCTGTTCGTTATAAAATATATTTGACGTTGCCTCCAATAATTTAATCTGTTATTTAAGTACAGCTGGTTCCTAAAAAACTGATACGACTCTTATAGTGTATTTTTATGTATGGGAGAGTAATAAAACAATAAATTATGTATGCAAATCCCTAAACTGTTGATACGGGTGACTCAATGAAAAACAGATATTTGTCAACAAGTTTACAGAAGTATATAGGAAAACAATTTTAAATTGAGTATGACCACCAGGTATAAAGGTTGGAGCAGAATAGAATACAATAGTTGTGAGGATTACTAATCCCTAAATAAGGTTGCCAGTGTCGGAGTGATGGAGGTTAACAGGTACTAATGAATTTGCAAGAAATGTAAGATGTTTATTTTATTGGTTATATATAACCAATAAAAGTTTAATAAGTACCTACCTATTTGCAAAATAAAGTTTAATTCTTTAGATAAAATAAAACGTTTTATTTTATCTATTTGCAAAATAAAGTTTAATTCTTTGCCTATTTGTAAAATAAAGTTTAATTCTTTAGATAAAATAAAACGTTTTATTTTATCTGAAATGAGTGCATTCCACGAAGTAAGGGTTTCAACAATCAAACATTTAATTCTTTAATTCCAGGAATCTACGACAGTAATTGACTAGATAATTACCTTCTAAACTTATTCCACAGAAAATGTGATAGTGGGTTTTTCCATTTTGTATATAGGAAGGTCCAAGTGGCGTATTCAAAATTCTTAACAGTTCACTAAAAGTAGGTACTTCAGTTGCAAGGTGCAGTTTATTGTGTATACTAGTGTTATGGAAAATTTGGAAGTGCCGTGTAAACGCCGAAAAATTGGTCCTCTAACAGTTAATGAAAAAACATTAATATTTAATTGTTTTAAATCATTTACAGACAAACGTTTATGTGAAAGTGTTGATGAGACCGTTGAGTTAGTTAGCAGTACACTTGGTGTTGGGAAATCTACGATTTACAGAGTTATTAAAGAAGAGAAATGTGGTAGTTTTCAAATGCCACGTAATGCTCCAGGGAAACCAAAATTTCAAATAGAATATCATTTTAAAGAAGGACTTCGACGGAAAGTGCATGAATTCTTCTTTAGACAAGAATTTCCAACATTGGATAAAGTTCTTGTCTCAGTTCGAGATGATAAGGATTACCCAGAAATGAGTCGAAGTACGTTATGGAAACTTTTAAAAGAAATAGGCTTCCGCTGGAAAAAGAATCCCAGAAAGTCTATTTTATTAGAAAGAAGCGATATTGTCATATGGAGAAGACATTTTCTAAGAACCATAAAGGAAATGAGAAACCAAAAAAGAAAAATATTTTATCTTGATGAAACATGGATCAACGAGGGTCATACACCAAATAAATTTTGGCAGGATGAAACTGTTACAAGTCAAAGGCACGCTTTTGTAAATAACTTATCTACTGGTTTAAACCCACCATCAGGAAAGGGACGCAGGCTGATAATAGTACACATTGGCAGTTCAGACGGTTTTGTTGAAGGTGGTTTATTAACTTTTGAATCAACTCTGTAGCGG
>NW_027314629.1:0-12246 GCF_040954645.1 Diabrotica undecimpunctata | reverse complement strand
ACGCGCTATCTCAGAGTATAATCATGAATTAATTTCATGTAGAGCAATTTAGATAGTGGTGCTCAAACAAACTTAATAAAAGAAAGTTTTTGTAAAAAATTTAATATGTCCATGATTCCTACTAACCTAGCCATTAGTGGTATAAATCAAACAGTATCAAGTATTACCAAAAATGTCAAATTACAATATGTTCCAGAGTTAATAATTTTAGTATTTCATCCATATTTTATGCTGTACCAGCTATTTCAATCAAATTCCTTCAACCAGTTTTGATATTAAAAATTTTAATATCCCATGCAATATTCAATTATCTGATCCTTTGTTTAATGAATCTGGTAGCATTGATGCTATTATTGGTGCCCATCTATTTTGGGACCTCCTTTGTGATGGAAAAATCAACCTAGGAAAAGGTTTGCCAAGTTTACAAAATACTAAATTGGGTTGGATAGTAAACGGAGCTGTCCCCTATGAGACAACTCATGCAGTTTGTCATTTCGCTAGAACTATAGCCGAAGATGAGCAGTTAAAACTATTTGGGAAATTGATTCAATCCAAGATCCCATACCACCATCAAAAGATGAAATTTTGCTGTGAGCAAATATTTGAAACCACTACCACTAGATCAGAAAATGGACACTTTATTGTTCAGCTTCCATTTAAGTTTTCACCTGAATTATTAGGAGACTCCTTAGATACAGCAATTAGCAGATTTTTGTTGCTAGAAAAAAGATTTTCGAGAGATAAGGAACTTAATGATTTGTATAAACAATTCATTAAGGAATATCAAGAACTAGGACATATGGTTAAAGTTAACCCCACTGTTAGCTTATATCCTTCTAGAAAATCATATTTTTTACCCCACCATGGAGTACTAAAAGAAATCAGTCTTACCACAAAACTAAGAGTAGTTTATGATGGTTCATGTTCCACTACATCTGGATGGTCTCTTAATGACCTACAGTATACAGGGCCAAAAATCCAAAATGATATTTTTGACATCCTCATTAGATTCGGCAGTACACATATGTGGTGTCTGCAGACGTGTCAAAAATGTATCGACAAGTAATTGTATATAAAGAGAATAGACCACTACAACAAATTGTCTGGAGAGACAATCCAACAGATAATATTGATGTGTATCAATTAACTACTGTAACCTATGGCCAAAAATCAGCTCCATTCTTGGCAATGAGATGCATGCGTCAGTTAGCCTTTGAACATGAATCTCAGTTTCCTTTAGCTGCAAAATCCATATTAGAACACTTTTATGTAGATGATCTGTTGACAGGATCAAACAATTTACAAAAGTTACAAATGAGATGTAATGATAGTTTTAAAATTTTAGAGTCTGAAAAATTTATTTTGAGAAAATGGATTTCCAATAATCCTGAAACCATTCTTAACATTAATTGTAATGATATTTTCAACAATGTTATTAACATAGGAGATTCTGATAGTTTCAAAACTATTGGAATCCAATGGATGAGTCAACAAGATATTCTTTGCTTCAAAATTTCTCTTACTGAAAATTCCAATCATTTATTTACTAAACGCCAAATATTATCTATCATTTCCAAAATTTATGATCCTTTAGATCTGTTAAGTCCAGGCATATTAATTGCTAAACTAGTAATTCAAACTCTATTTCGACTTCAAAAACCATGGGATGAAATAATCCCTCCAGAATTAAATAACAGTTGGACCAAACTGTATAATCAACTACCATGTCTAAATAAATTACACGTTCCAAGACCAGTACTTGGATCAGGTCATAAAATTACAAGCATCCATTGATTTTGTGATGCTTCAATGCATGCTTATGCAAGTTGTATTTATGTATGCAGCATAGATCCAGAAAGCAAATACCATTCTCACATTCTGTGTTCAAAAACAAGGTCGCTCCTATCAAATCAATAACAATACCTAAACTTGAATTGTGTGCAGCTTTGTTAGATTCCCAATTAATTGACAAGGTCACCAAATCTTTATCAATTCTAAATATGCCGATATATATGTGGTCTGACTCAAAATTGTATTAAGTTGGCTAAAACTGGAACCTAGCCAGTTACAAGTATTTGTTGCCAACAGGGTAACAAAAATACAATCACTCACCAGTAGTGATAGTTGGCATTATGTCAATACAAAGGAAAATGCCGCAGATATAGCTAGTCGTGGAATCTTTCCTGAATCCTTTCTTGAATCACAACTGTGGTTCCAGGGACCGCAGTTTTTAAGACAACATCCTGATTTGTGGCCTAATGATTCAACTGATGAAATAATTAAATTACCAGAGCTTAAACGATCTGTTCAAGTATCACTTCATTCCACTGTTCAGAACAGCTGGATTACTAATTTTATTGCCAGATTTTCCAATTTGCATAAAATGAAAAGAGTTTTTTCATATGTAATGCGTTTTATTAGAAATATTAAAAATAAGACCAGAACCACAAGCTTACTTTTAACTGTGCATGAAACCAATGATTCATTTCTGCTATTGAACAAACTTGTGCAGGCAGAATTTCCCCCCTTTCATGATGAAATTTTATGTTGGATAAATGATAAACCATTGAGCAAAAAATCCAGATTGCTTCATTTGTCTCCCATATTAGATACAGGGTTACTTAAAGTAGGTGGTAGACTTATGCATTCAACACTGCCAGAAAATGTAAAAACACCAATCCTATTGCCGAAATTTCATGTATTAACCAAGTTAATTTGTACACACTACCATGTCAGTAATTTGCATCCTGGACCACAGCTTCTATTGTCATTAATCAGACAACAATATTGGCCTATTTCTGGCAAGGTATTAGTAAAGCAAATTGTAAGACAATGTGTTAAATGTTTTCATGTGAAACCTCCTCACAATTGTGTAAAAATGGGACCCAATGAACGCATTAATCCTGCCTATCCTTTTGAAAATGTAGGACTTGATTATGCAGGTCCATTTCCGCTAAACGAAAAAAAGGGTCGGGAGTAAGATTTTAAAATGTTATGTTTGTGTATATGTTTGTTTTGCAACAAAAGCTGTACACTTATAATTACTCACTGATATGACAACTGAATGTTTTCTTGCATGTTTTAAGAGATTTTTATCACGAAGAGGAATTCCTACCAATGTTTACTTTGACAATGGTTCAACCTTTAGAGCCGCTAGTAAAGAGTTGAAGTTTATCAAAAACTTTTTATATAAAAACCAAAATAAAATTAATGATTTTGCTTTAACAAAAAATATAATTTGGCATTTTTCCCCACCTTATAGCCCAAATTTTGGGCATTTATGGAATCAGCAGTGAAACAAATGAAGTTTCATATGAAAAGAACGCTTAAGAATATAAATTTGACATATGAGGAATTTCAAATCAGAAGATCCATCTGACTTGGAACCAATAACTCATTCCCACTTTTGACATTACGTCCTTTAGTCTCCATTCCTGAACCAAATCTCTTACCTATTCCAGTGAATCGACTAAGCAGATTTCAACATGTTCAACAGCTGCATCAGATATTTTGGAACCGCTTTTCCAAAGAATGTATCAGCCAGCTACACCAATCCTATAAATGGCACCACAGTTCTACCAACACATTGTACCCGGATGCTTAGTTATCATCCGTGATACCAATCTACCTCCATGCAGATGGATTATGGGAAGAATAATTAAATTATTTCCTGGTAAAGATGGAGAAAATCGAGTAGCTGAAATCAAAACTTCCAATGGACTCATCACCAGATCTACACGACATTTGTTTCCACTGCCAATAGAAGATTAATAGTGTCGCAGTGTTTTATCTCGGGACTAAGTTTTTTTGCTTTGATATTTACTTGTTTCCTACTATATTTTGAAGCATACTTCAACGCCGGGAGTATGTTAGGACATTTTTAGAAAATTAGTTTAGTGCGGCAACATAGAGCCTGTCATATGTCTGTGCGTTTTATGTTCAAGATCACACAATCTGACGGGATCAAGTCGGCAATTGACAATTTGACATTAATCAAATAATTTCCAAGAAGACGCCACGTTTTTCCAGTAATTCACAAATTCACATGTTCTACTAATTAGTTTGTACAAAAAGTTAATAAATAATTCTATTTACTCACACAAAAGATAATTTACAGTCCACACCATTAATTAATATTATCTACCATAAGATAATCCAACAGATTGGATATTTATTTAGCGTATTCTAAACTCCAACCAATTATACATCCGTAAGTAGAATTAGCTTTACGATAAATAATTTTCTAAGTTCTATGTATAATAATCACAGACTCACGTTTTTTTCTGTCACTTCTAGCTTAATGTGTTAGAGAGAATTCGATCAACTATGACGTACTGAAAGAAGGGTTTGGGATGAACTATAGCTTTAATTTTTTTTACAACTTCTCAGTCAACTATTACTCTTGTTTGAAGTCATTTTCAATAAATTAAATATAATCTTCTGGTTTTTATCAATAAAACATTTAATATGCAATATTCAATTCAATATTATTTTTTAAAACATTTTCAGTTACTGGAATTGAATTTGTATATGTATTTTATGCTCTCATGTAAATTTACCGTATCTATAACTCTGAGATAGCGCGTACAACAACAGTTTCCTTACATAGGCAACCAATCATACAATACAGACACAATAACCGGAAAATCTTTTCCCCAAACTTATTTCTTTCTCTACTATTCAACAAGTATATAAGTTAGTTTATATGTTTCAAATTAATTTGCAAATATTTTTGTTTCATTTTAATTTTTCTGACAATATAACGTCATTAACCCCACGCATATTCTTATCTTAATCATTAAGTATTTCTTTACGTACCTAATTGTTGATTTTTGTTCACAACCAACATACTCCACAAGTAACTTCAAAGTTTATTTTAATCTAAAGATGGTCCTTTTATTTACTTTAATTTAATTTAAAACAATAATAAAATTTAATTTTAAATTTGGTACACAGCAAAATCCATGATGAGCGTTAAAAATTTAACTATTAATTAACAATAAATTATCACTTGTCTTGAAGACCTTATCAATTTAAATGAATTTTACTTCGTGATCCACCACTTTAGTTAGCTGGTATCTTTCCCAAGACTCACCATATAGCCCTCTTTTCGAGTAGCATTCAGTATGTAAAGTTAAATTTTTAACAGCAACCTCATGTCGCTTCAATTTTAATATTTTTATGACAATTAAAATGTAATCAAAAGGTTATTACATATTTAAACGAACAGTTTCAATTAATAATTATGTAAGTACTCTCCACGTGTTTTTTTTTTAGAATAACAGTCAATATTTAACACCTTTTTATTTATTATATTATTATTATATTATATTATATATAATATTACTTTAAGGTTACTGATGATGGTCTGATAAGACTAAAAACGTTTTGATGAAATTGTAATCCGCTTAAGGAAATTTCATTTTTTATTCAAATTTTACATATGCATACGATTTATCATTTTAGACTAGTTTAGAAGTTTTTCACTTCACTGTAACTTTATTTAAACTATTATTTTTCTTCTTCTACAGAAGATGGTTATAGCCAACCTTCTAATGGAGGTTGGATATAACCATTGCAAATTCGTCTCTATCTTCTGATTTTCTTAAGAGTGTCTGTGTGTTTCACCCGGTCTAGTCGCGAATGTTTTTCAGCCAGGATATTTTTCGTCTACAGGACCCCTTTTTCCTTCGATTTTACCCTTTATAATCAGCTGCAATAACTCATACTTATTATTTCTAAGAATGTGCCACAAATTATGCTGTCTTTTACCTTTTAATAGTGGTCAAAAGTTCTCTGCCTCTTCCCATTCTGTGCAACACCATTTCATTCATAATCTTATGATCGGTCCATAGTATCTTCAAAATTAACATCTCAAAACCTTCCAGTTTTCTCATTAAGTCGACATTAACAGTCCAGGCTTCGACACTATAAAGAATAGAGTGGATATAACATTTTACCATCCGATATCGGATTTGCAGATTGAGTCTTTGGTTACTCAGGAATTTCTTCATCTTCAAAAAAGCTGCTCTTGATTGCTCTGTTCTTGAGCGAATTTCTGATTTTGGATTCAGATCTTCCGTAATCCAGACTCCTAAGTATTTCATTTTGTCCACTTGCTTAATATCTTCATTTTTTATCTGGATCCTTGTAATGACTTTGCCCCTCTTACTGATAACCATGGTATTTGTTTTCTTTATGTTTATTGTTAAACGAAACTGTTCCCCAGTATCACAAATTGTGTTTAGTAACGTCTGCAGGTCTGTATCATTTTCAGCGATAATGACTGTATCATCAGCATTACGGATGTTATTTATATTTTCACCATTTATCTTGATCCCTTCTTTATAGTTTTTAAGTGCTTATTTAAATAGTAATGGTGACACAGTCTCACTCTTCTACTTATATGTGCATGTGCATCCGTGCTATTTCCATCTAATGTTACCACAGCTTGTAGATATTTCTCACTATGTTATAAACTGTTAAACTATGGTATACATAAAACCACTGGGATTCTTCGTTTTTAATTAGTTAATTTAGTATTCCTGTATCAGGTATTCTATTTACTTAATAATGATATTTATTTAAGATAATAATCAATAAATAATAAATTTTATATTTATTGGATTTTATGTTTAATCAGTTTTAATAATAAATACCGGCATACCGGTAGTGTTTACTTAAGGATACTGAGTTCATTACTTCCAGCGCTTTAAACCAGCTGCAGAAAAAACAAGCGACGAGTAACCCAAGAAGAAGAGCAAGCTTAAGCTGCGCAAAGAACATATAATTAAATAAAGTTCATTTATTCGAGCATTCAACCTTATATCAATCTTCTTAAAGTGCCGTCTCCTAATGGAGGTTGGCTACTACAATTTAGAACTCTTCTCTGTGTTCAGCTGTTCATATTCATCATTCAGTCTTCGCTTATCCACTGCTGGACATAGATCTCCCTCATAATTTTCCATCTATTTCGATCTTGTGCCTCTTGCATCCAATTCCTATGACAACGTTTTAGATCGTCAGTCCAATGTGTTGGTGGACGACCTCTGCTTCGGTAGGCATCATCTCTTGGTCTCCATTTCTGTATCCGCTTTGTCCATCTATTATCTGTCATTCGAGCCAGGTGACCTGCCCAGTTCCATTTCAGTGTTGCTACTCTCTCTACTGCATCAGCCACTCCTGTTCTTTGTCGTAGCTGGCGATTTGGGATCTTGTCTCGTAGTGAAACGCCACATAGCACGCTCCATCGCCCTTTGACACACACGGATCTTTTGAACTGTTCTCTTTATCATGGTCAACGTTTCCGCACCGTAAAATAACACTGGCAAAACACACTGATTAAACGTTTTTCTTTTAAGGCATATTGGTATATCAGACGATTTGAAAATATGGTTCGGCTCTCCGAAGGCTGCCCAAGTCAGTCTTAGACGACAGAGAAGCTCAATGGTTTGGTTATCTTTTCCTATGCGAATCTCATGACCTAGGTATTTATAGGCCATTACCTGGTCTATGGATCTTGTTCCTACGCATATATCTTCACTGACTACAAGATTTGTCATGATCTGGGTTTTAGATATATTTATTTTCAATCCCCCTTCTAGCGAGGAAAGGTAGAGCTGATTTAAAAGTTCTTTGGCCTCATCTATCCTATTAGCTATTAGTACAATATCATCTGCAAACCTTAGATGGCTAAGTTTTTCTCCGTTTATGTTTATGCCCTTGTCGGTCAGTTTTGCCTTTTTACATATATATTCCAAAAGCATAGTGAACAGTTTCGTCGATATGGTGTCCCCCTGGCGTACTCCAAGTTTTATCGGGAAATTCTGGGTTTGACGATCACCCACTCTAACACTGGCTGTTGCGTTTTGGTATATGTGTTTAATTATATTTATATACCGATAGTCAATTCGACATTCTGTCAAGGCTTCCAACATTTTTTGTTGATTTACGGTGTCGAATGCCTTTTCATAGTCGACAAATATTAAAGCTAGTGGTTTATTATATTCAGTGCATTTTTCTATAAGATTTTTTATTACCAGTAGGTGATCGTTTGTTCCATAGCCTTTTCTAAAACCCGCCTGTTCTATGGGCTGATAAAATTCCAATTTATTTTCTATTTCTATTTCTATTTTCTATTTTTAAATGTCAGGCCATGGCGTGGGGTGTCAACTTTGGAAAATGTTTCTGCATGTAAGAAGATGTTCCATATTCTGTGTTTCTCCACAGTCACAGTTCACATCATCTTGGTCGATTTTTCCCCATTTTGCCATGTTTGATTTTACTGGAGCGACCCCCGTTCTTATCCGATTCATAGTTTTCCACGTTTTAAAGTCTAGGGACTGGCCGGTCCATTGAACCTGGGGAAGAGGAAAATACTAAAGCGGTTCATCCTGCACACTCTGAGATAGCGCGTTCCTAGATTTTAGTCGCTTTCGTGGTGTTCGAGCTTTGTATAGGGCATGCCGCTCGTCCGCGATCTGTTTAATTTTCTCTATGTGCTCTGCAACGCATCTGCGTGGTGAGGGTTCTGCAAAACCCGCTGCTTTATATAGATTTGAGAGTGGCGTTGGTTTAATGCACCCCGTTACTATCCACTTACTATCCCACTACTTACCAAACTTGTTTGGTGTGGGCAGATCTTCCCCAAACGGGGCACGCATATTCAGCAGTTGAGAAACACAGTACCTGTGCCGTTGTTCTTAAAACGCCAGGACGTGCGCCCCATTTACTTCCCGTTAGCTTTCTGAGTATGCTGTTCCTAGTTGTTACTTTCCCTTTCGTTTTTATGCAATGTTGTCTGTAGGTGAGGAACCGGTCCAGAGTTACTCCAAGATATATAGGTTGGTTTGTGTGTTCTAATGTATTACCATTCCACACAATTTGGAGTTTTCGCTTGGCTTCCTTTGCGCGAAGGTGGGAAAGCGCAGATTTGGGTTTTAGAGGGATTGGGTCTCAGGGAATTCTGCAGGTAGTACGCTGTCATTGTTTTTAATGCAGTTTCGAGTTTCTTCTCCACTTCTTTAAAACTATTTCCTTGAGCACATATTGCAAGATCGTTAGCATAGAGAAAGTGCTTGGTTTCGGTCGGCGTAGGTTGGTCGTTTGTGTATATATTAAAGGGCATTGGTGCTAAAACACTTCCCTGTGGAAGGCCATTTTTTTGAACTCTCCACCTACTTACTTTACTCTCCAGCATAACGAAAAAACGTCTGTTTTGCAGTAAGGAATATACGACCTTACCCAGATCGTGGTCATTTAGAGTGTCGTATAATTTGTGGAGCAATGTTTTGTGCCTTACTGTGTCATAGGCTGCTGTCAAATCTACGAAAGCAGCCCCTGTTATTAAACTTCTATTAAAGCAATATGATGGACACCAGAATAGGTCAACTTACGGAACCGTTAGATACAAGCAATAAAATAAGACAGGAGATTTACTAAGCCCCATGCTATTCAATCTAATCATAGATTAATTAATTATTCATAAAGAGCGCCAATAAAGGACGAGGATATATAACGAACGGGGAATAATGAAATTAAAATTCTCTATTATGCAGACGATGCCATATTGATAGCTCAAAGTAAAGATAGCCTTTAAAAACTTGTTTACAGCTTTAATATAAGAGCAAATAAATTTCACCTGACGAAGTCAACTCAGAAAACTTGAACAATAGTAATCAGTAATAAACCAATTAGATGTGAACTGGAAGTCGATGGAGTTAGCATTGAACAATTAATGGAAATAAACTAGTTAGGAATTACACTATCTAACTATGAAAACGTTAGAAAAGAAATAAAAAAATAAGTACAAAGAGCAAATAGATTAGCAGGATACCAATACATCAACTGTGAGTTGAGATTAAGAATATGTAAAGCGAGTTTAAAACCAATAATCACGTACGCATTAGAAACAAGACATGACATAGCCAAAACACAGAAAGTAATGGAAACAACAGAAATGAGAATATTCAGAATACAATAGGAAACAAACTTAGAGACCGAATAAAGAGTGATGAGTTTAGAACAAAACATAATGTAATGTAAAACGAGTGGACGCTAAATTGAAGAAAAGAGCTGAATAAGCACGTCATCATCAATATCATATTATAATTATTATGGGTCAACGGAACAAGAGATGGAGTGACAATCTTCCATAGAGGCAACAACGTCTTCCATAATTATAAGCAAAATTGCTTATAATATAAAAATAAATATAAGTAATGGGTCATTAAATCTGCTTTGAGATTATTTTTTATGGAGATTTATTTGTTCTTAATAATTTCAAAACAGTTTTATTGTTAGGATTTTTCAGTATAATTTAAAGGCAGTGCGTTGGTGTTTTAATTTATATTTATTTTAGATAGTAGATTTAAGTTCATGTAGATAATTAAAACAATTTAAAATTATTTTGATATGATTAGTAATAATCAATTCATCTTGTTACATCAACTATTACAGCAGACACATTGTGGCAAACTTAATAAGCTTGAAATCAAAAATTTCTTTAGAATCGCCGGGGGACTAAAAAGTAAAAAAAGAAAAAAAATACCATATGGTTTAAGAAAATATTCTAATATTTGTTTAAGAATCTGTTGTTCAGAAATACATCTTTATATATATATATATATATATATATATATATATTATATATATATATATATATATATATATATATATATATATATATATATATATATATATATATATATATATATATATATATATATATATATATCCTCTTCCTCTTCACCTCTACTTTTTGGGATAAGGACAACCTTAGCTTCTTTCAACATTGTTGGAAACAGCTGTTGTTCAAGCAGTTTGTTTAGTAATCTCAGGAAAACCTGTGGGTATCTTAGTGCGGCTAGTCTTACTGTCTTCAGCATGACTCCATCTATGCTAGTTATTTGTCGGATCTTTATCCGTCCAACAGCCTCGCCGAGTTCCAACTCAGTAAAAGGTTCCGCATCTACGAAACCAATAACCCTTTCACGCCTATCCTCCACCTGGGCAAAAGAGTTTCCGTATTACACGGAGTTTCTCCTCCTGAGGCAGGAGGTAGGGTTTTTTTCCCCTTCAATTTGGTACAGACAATCTTAAAGCCCTGCCCCCAGATATATTTTTGGAGATCATGAAGCAGGTTACTCCACCTTTCTTTCTTAGATCTTTTTATCTCATTCCTGTATTCATTCTGCATTCGCTTTAATTCATTTATTCTCTCTTCCAAATCTCCTGCTTGTACTCTTTTTAACCTCTTACACACCCTTCTTACTCTCATGCAATTTGTCCTCAGATTTTCAAGCTGTTCGTTCCACCAATATGGTTGTTTTCTTTCATATCTCCCATTTGATCTTACACAAGCCAACTTCTGTGCATCACTCAGACCCTCAATTAACTCACACACATCCTCACATCCCGAACTAATCAAGCCAAAAGCATCTACAAAAATCTCCTCATTTAAACATCTCTTTAGATTGATATCCCTATTTTTACGTTTCTGTCTTTTGCTAGCTATTTCAAAACTCACATACTTGTGTAAGCTGAGCGATTCTTCTTCCAAAATAGTCCAGCTTACGACCCTATTTAGAAATGTCGTTAAAGCCAGTGTGATGTCCAGAAAGAATTCACTATTACCTCTCACGAATGTAGGTGCTACTCTGAGATAGCGCGTGGTAAGTTACATAGCGTGGATCCGTTCTGATAGATATTTCCCTCTCCCATCTTGCACTCGTGGCTTCCATGGACGATCCTTCGCATTCAGGTCACCAGCTATGACGACCGGTACAGTCTGTATCCTGGCCTCTTGCATAAGCCTCTCCGAATATCGTAAGTTGTCGGCTTTGTGCCGGATACTTTACAAGTGAGGCAAAAAGCCTTCTGATTAGTGCATTCTCGTGCCTGATGACCCTCTTTGTCACATTTGTAGTAGCAGCCCGCTCTGTTTTTTCTCTTGCAATCGATTTTAATATGCCCGAACTGCAGACGTCTAAAGCACCGTTGGATATGCAGTCTTTCTCGTATCTTGTACGAGTTCCAGCCGATGAGTATGTGTTTCCAGTGCTTTCTGGGCTGCCTTCCGCGATTGGTGTGCGATTTTCCGCCTACCTTTACGATCACCTTCTGCGTTACCGCCCTATTTTCTATTTGTTCGTACCCTTCTTCTTCGTGTTTACACTACCATTTATTTGTTTCAGCAACTCGGCATAAAATTTTCCTGTCGCCCTTCACGAACTCTGAGATAGCGCG
>NW_027314628.1:0-12260 GCF_040954645.1 Diabrotica undecimpunctata | reverse complement strand
ACGCGCTATCTCAGAGTCCTATTTCTTCGAAAAATTGATTAATATATAATTTTAATGTTTTAACATTTGTTCTAGAGCAGGGATATAGTTTAATAAATTTTGTATATAATCAACTATCACTAGTATATGCTTTTTTTCCTGTTGGACTGAGAACTAAATTTGAAATAAAATCCATGGAAACTGTATTTAGTTTTTCATATACAACATTAGATTTATATGTGTTCTGGTTTTTGAAATTCTTTTCTTTGTTTAGTTGACATATTGGGCATTGGGTAGTAATTTCTTTTGCTATACTTATGTCATTCTTTGCAAAATAATTGTCCCTAAATAGCATCCATAGCTTTCTTGAACCAATATGCATATAATTGTTATGTAAATATTTCAATATTTTCTTTGCTAAAGTTCTAGTTATTACATATACTTCTATGCCATTTATTATTTTATAATATACCCCTCTTTCCTAAGGACTTTTTGTTTTTCACTCAAATTGATCTGATCTCTTATAATTTCTTCTTTAGAATATAATCCAGTACTTTCTACTAATTGATTTAATCCAATTTTTATTGTTCGCTGCCCTTTTTGTGGTGTATTTTCTAACCTTGATAAAGCATCTGCCACTATATTGGATTTTCCAGAAATGTATTGATTTCAAAGCAGTATTCACTAAGTATTAGACTCCACCGATGTATTCTACTGTTTCCATATTTGTTATTTAATATAGACGTTAAAGCTTGGTGATCTGTTTCTATTGTAAATTCATTACCCAAACAAATAAAATCTTAATTTTGTGACACAGTGTATTATACTTGCTAGTTCTAATTCTGAAACTGAGTAACCCTTTTCATGTGGCTTTGTAATTCTTGAAATGAATTGTATTGGGTATTCGACCCCATCATGTATTTGTAATAGTACCCCTGATAATCTCTCTATTGATGCATCTGTTCTTAATATGAATGGCTGTGTGTAGTCAGGATAGTATATTTCAAATTTGACAGAAAAATGTTTTTAATCTCTTGGAATGCTAGTTCTCTTCTCTGATCCCCATCTCCATTTTTACACCTTTTCTCAGTAGTTCAAGTAATGGAATTTCTTTTTATACTTAGATCTGGTATCATCCTTTTATAATAATTAATTATTCCAATAAATCCTCTTAAAGTTCTTAAATTGTGTGGTGTTTTATATTCCTGAATGACTTGTGTCCGTTCTGGATCCATTTCGATTCCCTTAGTGTTAAGTTTATAACCTAGATATATGACTTCTTTTTGAAAAATGTACATTTTTCTTGATTTATTTTTAGTCCAACTTTGTCTAATCTATATTATTATAATTTAGGTGTTTCTCATGATCTTCAGCCGTTTTAGAAAAAATTAATATATCATCAATGTAGTGAATTACAAATGTTCATATTGATACCAAAACATCATGAAGACATCTACATAGAGCACTGCAAGATGATTGAAGTCCAAATGGTACTACTTTGAATTGATATACTACTCCATCTATCTGAAATCCTGTATACTGTCTACTTTTTCTTTCTAGAGGTATTAACCAGAAACTATGCTGTAAATCAATTTTAGTGAAAAATGACATTCCTGTAATTCTTCCTAATATTCCATCTATACTCATTGGTGCTTCAAATTGCTTTTTCAGTAATCTTGTTAATATTCCTTGCATCCAAACATAACCTGATTTCACCTGATCTTTTTCGTACTACTACTATGGGATTTATAAAACGTGTAGTCTGCTTTCTCAATGATTACATCTTCTAACATATTATTAATTGTTTTGTTTACTTCTTCTCTGTATTTATATGGTATTGGGTATGATTTTGTTTTAAAATATTTTTCTTCTTTAACTTTTATACTATGGATATAATTTTGTGCAATTCAATTTTCTTTATTGACAAGTCCCTTGTGTTGCTGCAATATGGAAATGACTATTGATTTATATTCTTCCAGGGCAATTTAAAACTTTCATTATATCTTCTTCTTTACAAATAAAATTATTCTTCATTATGTACTCATTATTCCTTGCTTCCAATTTTACGCACTTCCCGCCTCGTAGGCATCCATCTGCTTAAAATTTCCATTCCTTAAATATTCACTACAATAATTATTCTTTACATTCTTCTGGGACATTTCCCTATCATCAAAATACATTTCTTCTTCATAACTATCATTATTTTCTTTAATAATATCCTATCAACTCTTATTCCTTCTTCTACCTCATCTTTCTGCATAAAATTTAATTATTTGCCCTTCCAAAGTTACCATTTTTCTTCAAAATCTATCTTTACTTTCTTCTTTTCCAATTCGTCATTTCCCATTAATATATCAACACATAAATCCTTGACAATAAATCCTTGCATATTAATTTCTTTATTAAGAATATTAATTTTAAAATTGGCTAGTTTATCAATTTCACCCAACTTCTTATTATTTGCACCAATAATTTTAATTTTTGGAATCTTTATTATATCTGATAGTTTTAATGTATTAAAAATAAAATTCTCCGAGACTAAAGTACTTTCTGAACCAGTATCTATCATAATTTTAATCATTTTATTTTTGGCCAAAGCATTTATATAAATTAAATTAATAGAGTCAATAATTTTATCCTCATCTAAAGAAATAAATTCAGAAGGTTTTTCATAATAGCAATGGCCCTAACTTGTAATTCAGAAAGTTTACTGCACAAAATTTTGATTATTAGAATTGTCAGATTGTATCTGACCACTTGGATCTGATGTACTATGTCTTTCCCTACTATGACTTCTACTCACATTTTCTTGCCTTGTATTATTTCGTTCCCCTGTCTTCGCAGCTTCTATTCCTTCGAACACAATTTACCTGTCTGTTATAGTTAGGTCGCTCTGTATTTCTTCTATTATTAAAATCTTGTCTATTATTATTAGTACTGTTATTAAAATGTTGTCTATTATAATTAGTATTATTATTAAAATTTTTGTCTATTATAACTAGTATTATTATTAAAGTTCTGTCTATTTGGATTACTGTTATTATTATTAAAATCTTGTAAATTATCACCATACCTAGTGTTATTGTTATATGATTGTCTATATTGTTGATTATCATTTTTATTATATTGAAAGTTATTGTTGTTTTTTCTGTTGTTATTATTACTTGTCATATTGCCTCTTTGTATTCTTTGAATAAAATTAATAAAACTATCTATTGTTTGAATATTTTGTACAGTTACTGTTTGGACAACATCAGCATCAAAATGTCTAGATACATTTAAGACTGTTTCATCCTCTCTAAGTGGGTGGGTCTAAATATTTTGCAACTGTTATCAATTTCAATGCATAATCTACCATATTTGATTTTAAATTTTGATTATACTTTCCAAAATATAGAATTTCTCTAAACTTTGCTTGCTCTAATTCACCCCAATAATAATTTAAAAATTTATTTTCAAATGTTTGAAAGTTATCTAAATCTTTTCAATACTAGCAAACCAAGTTGCTGCATTGTCATTTAATGTCATTCTAATATAATCTTTAATATCATTAATATTATTCACAAATCTTAATTTATGTTTTAAACTATTTATGTATACTCTAGGATGCAAATTTTTTATATTACCAGAGAATTTAATCCCAGTCTCATTTGTTAAATTTAAATAAGGTCTCCCTATGTCTCTCATTTGTGAAATATCATCTATTCTCTGTTCCACATTTCTTATTTGATTACTATTTATTTGGATATTTTGTTGTATATCGTCTAATTTTTCTTCTGTGTTTCTCCTGTCTTCGTTAATTTTTACTTCTAAGTTACATTTCTGTAACTCTATTTTTCTGTTCTATATCTATCTTATTATCTTGAATAATCCTCTTTACTTCTGTCCTCATCCATTTTCTATCCTTTTCTTGTAGTCCTTCCGTATAATTTTTATTTCATTTGCTACTTTTTTCTCTGCAGCTTCAAGTTTTTTATCCATTTGTTTTTCCATTTGTTTTACAATTTTATTATTATTATCTTCTATTTTCTTTTCTAAATTTCTATAATTCTCTTCCAATTTTTGTTCCATTTTTTTCATGTCTTCTTTGACTTCTTTTGAATTCTCTTCCAATTTTTTTATGTCTTCTTTGATTTCTTTGAATTCTCTTCTATTGTCTTGTTCATCTGCATCATTAATGACATCAAAGCTGCCATATTGACATTTTCCTCTCTTTCTGGATTCATATTCTGCAGTATCTTGTGGAACTTGAACTAAACTCTCCTCTTGTATAGGTTGTGTTTCTATTTCCACATCTTCTTCATTCTTTTTGCTTCTTGTACCTTTCTTTCCTTGAGACATTTTGAGACTTTACTTGTTCAAATATAATTAAAAATAAAATCTATAATTTTTCCTTTCCTTACTGATAATTAATTTAATTATATGAGAGCACTTATCTTCCCAAACTAATTCTTTTAAATAGAGAGCCACCGCGTTGGGTGCCAAATTGTTATGATGTGTTTTTTGTTTGAATGATGAGCAATGAGTATTTTTAATAATATAATATATAGGGTTTTTATCGCGGTTCTCAAAGAATTAGCTTGTAAGTACTTTTTTAAATTATCTTATTATAACTATTATGAAACACACATATATATCTAACCTAGCCAATGTAAATTTAAAATAAACTATCTTTAAATTGATGTTCTTATAAAACTAATTAAATTCTATAGACAATCTAAAATTTAAACAAAACTATCTTCAAAATTGAAATTGTTATGACACTAACTAAATTATATTAACAAAATTTTGTACCTTTCTTTCACTGAATGCCTAAATGAAATGTTTTCCACTATATATATTCTAATCACCATTGAAAGTCTTCGTACTTAGGTTATCCTTGTTTTTGTGAAATTTTCTTTTTCCAATTATCAGCTTCTACCAATTTAAGATATATTTTTCTTCATCAGCATCTATACACCACCAACCAAACCAGCAAACAGCATTTATATTTATTCTTCTTTTCGATATACCAATATCAATTATTATAAGTTGATTTATACTAATCTCCAACCACAATATAGTTTAATTTCTTCCAATATACTTTTATAATCTTCAATAATTATTTGTGTATAATTATAAATGTGCATTAATTATATGCATAATTTTTAATCTTCATTTTAACTCACTATATTTAACAATTTGACTATTTGTACCTGATTCTCTGACTCCAAATAATCTTTCATATTTCTTACTAAACTTTTCTGACTAACTTCTTGAAAATTCTGAACAATTTACTTCACTAAATGTGTCTAATAACTTTCATAATAACTGGCCTGACTTCTGACCTAAAAAAAACTTCCAAAAACTGCCATCTTGAATCCAAATCACGGGTATTTATATGTTTTTGGATTTCTAGAACCATCTCGTAAGATATCATGTTCCAATTTGTTCTATTTCCTACTTGTATGAATTTTCTGGAACAAACCATTTCGCAAACATGGCCATCTCCGGAGATCCAGAGAATTCCATTCTTTTCTATTAATAATTTTGTTTACATTTAGGCTTTTCAGATCAGAATATATAATTAAATTAGTACTTAACATTCTAATTTAATAAAATACACATTTCAAACAATATATTATTATAACCCAGTTTATATTCGTAAATATTCTTAAACGTCACTTCAGAGTATAAATATCTGTCAATCTCCGAGAGTATTTTTGGTTGCCTAAGCACATGGCTCACTTATATATATTTACAAATATTAAAATACAACTTTTTACAATTATTATATGCTAATTAATTAAAAATGCCCTCACATAAATATATTTTTTTATAATTCTCTAGTATATAACTTATTTAAAACAACCAAATATCTAATATTATGTAGTATATAACTTATAAATTATTTTCTATAAACCTTATCGTATCAATATATATATATATATATATATATATATATATATATATATATATAGGGTTTTTATCGCGGATCTCAAAGAATTAGCTTGTAAGTACTTTTTAAATTATCTTTATTATAACTATTATGAAACACACATATATATATATCTAACCTAGCCTATGTAAATTTAAAATAAACTATCTTTAAATTGATATTCTTATAAAACTAATTAAATTCTATAGACAATCTAATATTTAAAACAAAACTATCTTCAAAATTGAAATTGTTATGGACACTAACTAAAATTATATTAACAAAAATTTTGTACCTTTTCTTCACTGAATGCCTAAATGAACTGTTTTCTACTATATAGATTCTAATCACCACTGAATGTCTTCGTACTTCAGTTATCCTTGTTTTTTGTGAAATTACTTTTTCCAATTATCAGCTTCTACCAATTTAAGATATAGTTTTCTTCACCAGCATTTATACACCACCAACCAAACCAGCAAACAGCATTTATATTTATTCTTCTTTTCAATATACCAATATCCAATTATTATAAGTTGATTTATACTAATCTCCAATCATAATATAATTTTAATTCCTTCCAATGTCCATCCAATATTCTTCTAATATATTTTTAAAATCTTCAATAATTATTTGTGTATAATTATAAATGAGCATTTAATATATGCATAATTTTTTAATCTTCATTTAACTCACTAGATTAAAACAATTGGACTATCTCCAACTAACTTTCATATTTCTTATTAAACTGCTTGACTGACTTACTAAAACTGTGAACAATTGTCTTCACTAACTAACTTTCATAATAAACTGCTTGATCTTCTGACTAAAAAACTTCTATCTTGAATCCAAATCACGGGTATTTATATCCTTTTGGATATTCCAGAACCATCTGGTAAGAGATCATGTTCCAATTTGTTCTATTTCTTCGATATCGATGTTCTCGAAAAAAATATCTGTTCTATCCACCGACATAATCATTATCCAGAATGTTCGACTGTAAACAATGGTCACACTCTGCACTCTGGAGAATTCGTTAATGTTCCATTGATAATTTTGTTGACATTTAGGCTTTTCAGATCAGAATAAACATTCAAATTAGTAACTAACACTCTAATTAATAAAATACACAATTCAAACAATATATTATTATAACCCCACTATATTCGTAAAAATTCTAATATGACACTTGGAGTATGTATAGTTGGTTTGCCTAGTCACATGGCTCACTTAAATCTATTTACAACATTAAAATACAACTTTTTACAATTATTATATGCTAATTTCTTAAATATGCCCTCACATAAATATATTTTTATAAATTTCTCTAGTATATAACTTATTTAAAACAACCAAATATCTAATATTATGTAGTATATAACTTATAAATTATTTTCTATAAACCCTAATCGTATCAATACCCCAAAATAATATTTAAAATAAATAATTTACTTATTATTTTTTTTAAATATTAATTTTCTCATACCTTATTAAATTTAATAAATTAATAATTCAATTTTTTTTTTTTTATTATTTAAAATGTGTTAAATACATCCCTGTTCGCTGTCTATGTCAAAGCAGAGAACAACGGAGCACAGTTCGGGCTATTCTATGGTCAAACTGTCATGTCAAATGGGGCAATGGATGCGATATCAGAGAATAAAATCTAACCTTAATTAAAAATATAATCGATATGGTGTTCTGTTTATTTATAGACAAAATCTAGGATTATTTCCATTCAAAATAACTTTCATCAATATAAATTGGTAAGTTTTTTCACTTTATTAATATTAGAAAGACATTTTAATAGCAATTATAGTATCAATTTTGTGTCTATACCCAAATTATGATTTTTAGGGTACAAATTAATTTCCATATATACAAAATTCAAAAAGTATGATGTCAAATTGATTCAAAATAATGAAATCTACCATCTACCATTTAACAAATCAAGTCTATTGAATAAAATGGATATATCAGTAAGTTATTAGTGTTATTATATTAGTGTTAAAGGTATAGAAATCATTATTCAATCTCTTCATGATATTGAAAAAATGTCGTTGATATGAAACATGCCTCTTAGTCTGTTCTCTGCATCTATTAACACATACCTATTTAGTCCATTCTGATTTTCAATTATGTATGGACCTTCAAACATTGGTTGTAATTTTTTACAACGATTTTCTTTAACATTACTTTTTCTAAGTGAACGAATTAACACTAGGTCTCCTTTAATGCCCCACTTGCCCTCACATAAATATATTTTTATAAATTCTCTAGTATATAACTTATAAATTATTTTCTATAAACCCTAATCGTATCAATATATATATATATATATATATATATATATATATATATATATATATATATATATATTTATATATATATATATATATATATATATATATATATATATATGTATGATGTTTGTTTGTGAATGATGAGCAATGAGTATTTTTTAATAATATAAGGATTTTTATCGCGGTTCTCAAAGAATAGTTTGTAAGTACTTTTTTAAATTATCTTTATTATATCTATTATGAAACATACATATATATCTAACCTAGCCAATGTAAATTTAAAATAAACTATCTTTAAATTGAAAATTCTTATGAAACTAATTAAATTCTATAGACAATGTAAAAATTTAAACAAACTCTCTTCAAAATTGAAATGTGTTATGACACTAACTTAAATTATATTAACACAATTTTGTACCTTTCTGTCACTGAATGCCTAAATGAACTGTTTTCCACTGTATAGATTCTAATCACCACTCAATGTCTTCGTGCTTCGGTTATCCTTGTTTTGTGAAATTACTTTTTCCAATTATCAGCTTCCACCAATTTAAAATATATTTCTTCTTAAGCATTTATAAACCACCAAGCAAAACCAGCAAACAGCATTTATATTTATTCTTCTTTTCAGTATACCAATATCCAATCACCAATATATTATATAATTTTAATTTTAATTAATACTTCTTGCATTATCCAATCACCATTTATACATTACATAATTTTTAATCTTCAATAATATTTTCTTTATACTGTTTCTTAATCTTCATTTAACTCACTATATTGAACAATTGGACCTTCTGTCTGACTATAATTGATTTGACTTCTATTTCATGCTAACTCTAATTAACTTTCATACTAAACTGGACTCATAGTAACTGTAACTCATAACTGATTGACTAACTGAATGGACATCTTGAATCCAAATCACCGGGTATTTATATCTTTTTCCATGTTCCAGAATCATCTGGTAAGAAATCCTATTCGATTTTGTTCTATTTCTCTCTATATGGATGTTCTCGAAAAAAGTATATGTTCGATCCACAGACATAACCATTATTCCAGAATGTTCCACCGTAAACAAAGGTCAAATTCTGCATTCTGGAGAATTCCTTAATTTTCTATTGATAATTTTGTTGACATTTAGGCTTTCAGATCAGAATATACACTTAAATTAGTAACTAACACTCTAATTTAATAAAATACACATTTTAAACAACATATTATTATAACCCCACTTTATATTCCCAATTATTACCTGAAATCTCACTTGGAGAGTATGTATAGTTGGTTGCCTAGTCACATGGCTCACTTAAAATATATTTACAACATTATAATTATAAAAAAATACTTTTTTATGCTAATTTCTTAAAAATGCCCTCACATAAATAATTTTTATAAAATTTTCTAGTATATAACTTATAAATTATTTTCTTTAAACACCAATCATATCTATACCCCAAAATAATATTTAAAATAAATAATTTACTTATTATTTTTTTAAATATTAATTTTCTTATCCACATATCTTAATAAATTAATAATTCATTTTTTTTTTATTTAAAATGTGTTCTATTAATTACATCCCTGTTCGCTGTCTATGTCAAACTGTCATGTCAAATAGAGCAATGGAGGTTAAGGCTATATGAAAAAATAAACATATAATCTAATCATCTATTATTGTGTTATGTTTATTTATAGACAAAATCTAGGAATTCTTTCCATTCAACAGGCTTTCATCCATATGAATTGGTAAGTTTTACACTTTAATTATATTAGAAAGACATTTATAGAATCAATTTTTGTATCTAACCCCAAATTATGATTTTTAGAGTACAAAATAATTTCCATATGTACAAGACCAAGACAACAAGTATGATGTCAAAATTGATTCACAATAATGAAATCTACCATCTATTTAACAAATCAAGTCTATTGATAAAATGGATATATCAGTAAGCTGTTAGTGTTGTTATTATTAGTGTTAAAAGTATAGAAAACATTATTCATTCTCTTCATAATATTTAAAGATGTCATTGATACTCTGAGATAGCGCGTTATTAACACATAACCAGAGATGGGCATCGACACGTCGACTTTAATTGTTGACACAGACGTGTCGACAATGTCGAGAACGTGTCAACAATGTCGACAATGTCGACAATGTCAGCAACGTGTCCATAATGGAAAAAAGTATGATATATTATCATTCAAAGTATTAAAGATAGAAGGAAAGCACGCGGCTAAATGTTGTGTATGTGGAAATGTGATAAAAAATACAGCTGCAGCAAGATTGCAAAGTCACAGGTAAGAAGAAATATTTTAATTAATTTTAGCTGGATAGCTATATAGATTTATTCTCTGAAATTGATATTTGTATCGGCTGATAACTAACCTCGTCCCGTACTTTCATTTTAAGAAACGTCTGCAAGTTAGATCGTGGCAATGGTAATCAATCCAATAATGAAATGTCGCATGTTTCGATATACGAAAATACTGGTTCAGACACAGGTTTTACACCTACAGTTAATCCACAAGTGAGTATATAGGACGTATGTTCTACTACATATTTAGTAGGGGCGGATCTAGAAAAAATTTTGGGGGGAACTTTTTGAAATTACATTTATCTATAATATAAAAATGAATCGTAAAATGTGTTCGGAGCCGCATAACTCAACAACGCATGGATCACAATTTCGGTAGTAGTATATTGAAGAAAACATGGCGTCAAAAACCGTATAGCCATCTAACGGCAAGAAGTGAAAATAACGCACTATATATTATTGTAGATTTCTTGATTACTATTTAATTCGAATTCGGAAGGGGACATAAATTGCATCAGTTTTCACCCGAGAATTTGTAATCTGAGGTTTTCACGTTGTTGCATCTGTATATACAGGGTGTCCCATTTAAAAAACACCAAGTTTAGTATTTTACGACAAAAAACGGATTGGCCTATTGAATTAAGTACAAAACGCTGTATCTATGCCAACTTCTGTATACAGGGTGTCCGTAGATCCGCTCTTCATATTTAGTCACCTTAGAGTTTCTTTTTATTTTGAATTTTAGAATACAACGAACGGTAGTTACGAAGTTATGGAAGATGGTTCGCTAGCTATTGTGACTGGAACTTCACCTGAAAACATGCTAGATGGAATTATAACAAATTCATTAGATACCGATGCCGCCTTATTGGAATTGGAAGAAAACAATGGTGTAGCAATTTAAGGCACTCATAGTATTGTTGAAAATATGATGTTATCAACTACTGATACTGAGAGTAGTAATTTGACTAACTTAAGTACTCCAACTTCCTCCAGCACAAGCTACACAAGCACGAATAAAAGAAATTTATTCGCTACATCTCAAGCTAGACCAGCCAAAAAATCAAAGAAAATCACCGACTATATGGACATATTACAAGAGTATGAAGAGGAGAAGATAAGCACTGCACTAGCCAAATTTATATTCGGCTGTAACTTACCATTTACTGTGGTAGAATCACCTCTCTTTAAAAATTTTATAAAAACGATCCGTCCTGCTTATTTAGACAAAATTCCTGGCCGGAAAAAACTTTGTACATCGCTTTTAAATAAGTGCTATGAAGACTGTATTGAGATTTCACGTAAAAAAGTGGAAACCGAGTCAGTCATTTTGTGTGACGGTTGGAAAAACTCATCTACTAATTCTAAAACGGTTGTGACAATGTTGCATAGTGCAGACGGAAAAAATACCTTTCTTGATGCTTGGGATTTAACCACGGAGTCTGAGACTGGAGAAAAACTTGCCGAAATAATAACAGAATCTAAAAAAATTGCAAAAGAAAAATACGATGTAGATGCGTACGATATAGTTTCGGATAATGCTAGTGCAATGATTAAAATGGGATCCCTCCTCAAGCACAACATGTGGCACTCTACGTGCAGTAGCCACACCGGCAACCTTTTAGCCAAAGACGTGCTGGATAAAAAGTTAGTCGACAATGTGGTCATTGTCCTCAAAGAATTTAAGCAACCAGATTTAGAAAAAATGATAGTTGATAAGGGAGGGCGCAGAATCAAATTGCC
>NW_027314627.1:0-12261 GCF_040954645.1 Diabrotica undecimpunctata | reverse complement strand
ACGCGCTATCTCAGAGTAAATTATTTATTCTCTTGGAGTGAAAAACTTAAAATGTACAACTTAAATTTAAAAATAAATTAGTATAGAAAAAAATAATTTTTAACAAAACTAATAATTTAGTATTTCCTTCATTGGCCTGTATGCATGCCTGTAGGCGATTTGGCATGCTGCCGATTAAGTGGTCGAGCTGGGCTTGCGGAATTCTCTCCCATTCTTCACACGAGCAGCATCTTTTAGTTCTCGAAGTGTAATAGAGGGATTGTTTCGCTTCTTGATGCGTGTTTTGAGAATGTCTCAAGCATGTTCAATAACGTTTATGTCGGAGGAATTCGAGAGCCACTATAATGTACATATTCCTTCTTCTTCCGGAAAATGTTGTACTGCTGCTGTACTATGAGGAGGTGCGTTGTCATGCATAAACACAAATTCATCCCCTACTGCCCCTCGGAATAGACGTACGACAGGATTTAAAGCTTCCTCGATGTACACAGAACTAGTGACTCTTCTCTCCAGAACCAGCAGTGGCGTCCGTGTACCACTCATAATACCACCCCAAACCATAATACTGCCACCTTCAAATGGGACACGTGGTTGGGCTGTTTTTAGTCGGGCTTGTCCTCCTGGGGCCCTCCAAATCAGTGTTCTTTGCAAATCAGATACCAAGCCAATTTTTGACTCATCAGAGAACATCACGTTATTTCAGTTAGGACCATGATGCACTATTTCTCTAACCCATTGCAATCTAACTATTTTGTGTTGGTAGTCTGGATATGCCACTTGTAGATTCCAGACGATTTCTATGAGCTATCAATGTTATTTGTCAGTCTTGTGCTGCTGTTGTACATCAACTTCTACCACTTTTGGGACGATCCTTGACGTCATTTGTATTTTGGAATTTTTTTTAATTTTCGATACGGCACTCTGAGTAACATCAACAATATTCGCGATGCAACTTTGACTACAGCCCTGTTGTAACAAAGCAATTACTCTAATCTGTCAAAATGAGATATCATGTTTCTATACATTTTTAAACGGCTCAATTTAAATCTAAACAAAGACTGAAATAATGTGTAAATACGCTAATCAGTTGAATGTGACCAAACTCATACAAAAACGATTCAAATTTTTTATCATGTTCATTTAAAAACGCTCTAGAATGAATATCAACAACGGTTTTAAAACTACTATGGGCGTAGATATATTATTTGTACGTATTCCAAACTTTTGGACATGTGTGTATATGGGATCAAGCCGCAATTCATCGTAATGAAAATTACATTTTTAAATAATGTTTGACGTTTCGATTTCCCCTTCGGAAATCGTTCTCAAAAGAGGTTACATAATCTGCGTAAAAATTCTACGAAAATGTTTATCCAACAAGTTTTTAGTAGGTCATTTTTTTCAAAACTGATTTTTGATAGTCGACTTACTTGGTCTCAATGGTTTAGTTTGCTACATCCCTTGTAATTGGTTTATTCCGTAAATCGACTGAATATAAAAAAACCTTTAACATGTGAATTTGTGGTTGATTAGGAAGTTTTATGCAGAGAAAAATTTGTTTAGTTTTAAAAATGATCTAGTTGTTTTTTATATACGTATTCTATTCAAACATCTGTTTCTAGATATTTATAATTTTGAATCTTTTGAACCTCTTTTCTCAACTTCGTGAATTTCTTTTATTGTTAATTCTAGTCATAATTTTGATTATCTTTATTGAATATTTTTAGATTGTATATGTAAATTAAGATCCTTTGTTAGTGTTATTTTCTTTTATATTTTTTCCTTAAATAAGTACTGTATTTTAATAGCAGGAATAGATATTTAATAACACAATATAAAAGATACAGCATTTTCTTATATCTGAGCTTTTATCTTTGTTGGTTAGTATTTCTCTTTTTCTTATCTTTCACTATAATTGTTGTTTAATTTGCAAATATACATACTTTGTCTAAAAATATGATGTCAGAACTTTTTTTAAAGGTGGGTACACATATGCGAGCCGAACGGTATACGTACAGTACGCGTACAGATCCTTGAAAAATATTCTACATCGTACTAATCGCATACTTATCTCGATCCATGGAAAGCGACAAACCAACAACGAACACACATGTGCGAAATGATTCATTTTATTTATAATTTGGGTACTGATTTATGTTCCTGTTTTTGCTTGTTTAACAAAAATAAAATTCTGTACAGTAATCATCGACGTATAAATAAAGATTTTATCTTTATTTATACGTCCATGACAATAATCAGTTTACTGTTTTCTCACGTCTCTGTAGGAAGGAACACGTCATTCACACAATGTCGATTTGATGACACAATAAAAATGTTCGCTGCGTCTAGTAAGCGCCGTCCAAACTGAAAGCCGAGCTTCCTTTGAAGTCGTGAAATAAACCGCAACAATTTGGTTCGCGACGAGTCACGATGAAACAGTACGCAAGCGGTTTTTTCTGCCGTACACATTAACGAATATAGCGTTCACAAACGGTTCGCGAACAGTTCTGCTCGCAAATGTGTACCCGCCTTAACAGTTTAAAATATTTTTCGTAATTGATACAACAACTAGAAGCCTCTTTTTTATATCTATAAAGTACTTAATAATAATAATTGAACGTAGACAAGGCTTTAGGATATTAAATTCACTTTTAAAACCAAACTATGTATTAAATAATTGTGTATTATACTCCAACTTGTTATAAATATTTCTAAAAACACAATCATTCTGTTAACATTTTTTTGATTAGGTGAATTTTTTCTATGAATAGTTATAGATTTTATATTTTTCTTAAAATCTATCTTTTAGTTTCTTCAGTTCTTTCAAATAGTTGCAAAATATCTTTAGTTCTTGTGCACTTGGATCTGCACACATTACTTGAAACACCCACAAGAAGGGATTCAAACAATACCATTTGTAAAGGGCTTCTGAAAAATTAAAAAGGATAGGTAATAAGTACAACATCACAACAACATTTAAAACAATAAACACACTGATATCTAAATTTTACAAAACCAAACCCAATAATACACAATAAGGATCGGAGAACTGTATCTATAAAATGCCCTGTAAATTCAACAATTTTTATGTAAAAGAAACCGCAAGATCACTAAGTGTCAGGATAAATGAGCATCAATAACATATATTTCGACAAATCTCAGATATTCCAACATATTTTAGATAACGACCTCAGAGTACAATGGAAAAAAGCGTTAATAATCATGAAAGAAACAGATATGAAAAAGAGAAATGTCAAGGAAGCAGCTCTCATCCAAGTTAGTGAAGAAAAATGTGTAACAAGCCAATCAGCAGAATGTAACAGGATTTGGTTGCCATACTAAAAGAAAAAGTCAAAAATAGGAATATACCAACAATTGTAAATTAAAGAAAGTCGCAGACATCATTACAATTGTATACAATACATATTATGCGACCTACAATACACAAACATATAATCTACGTTAAACACACTTTATACCTACAAAAAAATAAAATAATCAAACACACAAAATAGTCAAAATTTAATATTCCGAGAATAAAAACACCACCCTCAGATTTTTGTCAACCAAAAAAGGCTATTTCCTACAAGATCGAGGCCAATGGAGTCAACAGTCAATTTTAAAAAACATAACCTACAAACAACAATCTTGTTGGTTTTACACATAGACATTAAGGTAGACTGACTGCTGCAATACAGTCGCGTCGAAAAATTATCATGAAAATTATATTTTTGGAAAATGTATAACCATAGACACATAATACAAGGTAGAATGGTCGTTGTAATACCAGCCTATTCTCCCAGTGCGACAGAGAAAACTGACGCAAAGTAGTTCCTGCATCTCTGTCTAATAGGCCGGGTTTATCAACCACGTGACCTTCTTATTGGTCATTTAGGTGACGTGGTCGATAAACCTGGCAAATGAGAAAGAGATGCAGGAACTGCTTTACTTTAGTTTTCTCTGTTCCACTGGGAGAATAGGCTGGTATTACAACGACCATTCTAACTTGTATTATGTGTCTATGGTTATACATTTTCCAAAAATATAATTTTCATGATAATTTTTCGACTGTTCTAACAACCATTCAAATTTCGTCATTTTGTGTCATGTGGAACAATTTCACCCAATTATGTTAACATTAGACTGATAATTGCATTCAGTGCAATTTTCAATCCCTATGACAACACGATCGAGTTTGACAACTTCATCCAAATAAATTTTAAAATGTCACGTTTCGGCAATGAGAATGTTCAAAGTATATATGCGCTAATCAAAGAAAAAATTCTAATGTTAACTTAAATTTTAATAATTGTACTTTCACTAACTGTACTTTTAATAAATAAATGTTTCGTTGTGTTGAGTTATGATTTTTTTTTTTTGAAAAATTATCCGCCGAATATCCCTCGGACATTGATGAATGCCTCATAATTTCATGACAAATTTCTCAAGCTCGTTGCTTGGTAACAGCACGAAGCCGAAGGCTTCGTGCTGTTTCCAAGGAACGAGCTTTCGATTGTCATGAAATTATCTCGTCTGTTATCAATGTCCTAGGGATATTACTACTGACAATTAATTGTGGCTAAACTCCATATAAACATAATATTTAATGCCTAAATGTTCTTCGTTGCTAAATCCGGTTTGGCATTCCATAATAATTGTATATATATATACGTATTGAGAATGCATACACAAGAGAGTTATACCGCGGTAAGTTTCACATTTAAGTTTGTCTTTTTTAGATTTGGCAAAAGATCCCCGTTTTCTAATCGCTGAGAGTTTTCTCTTCATTTTACATCTTGGTTATGAGTATTTGCTCCGTGCGTGACCATGGTAGGGGTACCTTGAAACGATGCCAGCGTGCGTAGCGGCGAAATATGACAAAATTGGAATACATGGAATCTTTAAATTTTATCAAAAATGTGTGCAAATACATGTTGCGTATTTAATTGTGCTAATAATAGCAAAAATAGTAAGTGCAGTTTTTATAGGTTCCCAAAGATTGCATATAAATTAGAGAAAAGAAAAAGATGGATCCGTGCTATTAATAAGAAAAAGTAAATCACATATTCTAATTTTTATGCAATTGAAATACGAAATATTTAAATAATTTACCTTAAATGATATTTTATAAGGCTTCAAGCTAACTTCAGAGTGCCTGATGACTTTAGCTTTTATATCATACCTTTTACTATTACTGTTTTTAATTATATGCTCTTTCACGTGAAAAACTTGATTTGCCAGTACTAGATTTTTCCCTTTCTTTTCCGTTTGGGGTTAAAAAGATATATTATGATGAATTTTGAGAAACCCAGTTTTTAATACTACATTTATTTTGTACATAAACTAAAAAAATATAATTAAAAAGTTAATTATTAATAATTGTCAATTTCGCCTGTATTTAACAATGTCAAACATATGTCATATGTTTAACCTGAAAATTGGTAGGTCCAAAACAGTCAGATGAAGGCGGTAGGTGTCGCGACAGTCACGCACGGAGCGAATATGCATCTGTATTGCTAGATGTTCATTACCTGTTAAATTCTCTGTTAAATAGATCGTAGGGAAGCCTTGTTGATTCATTTTGCTTGTATTGCTTTTTTTACCTCTTCAAGAGTCGGGTTTGTTTGTTCTTGGTTTTTGCTGGCTTGACTCCTTTTTTGCTGGCTTCTCTTCTGCGTATTTTATCTACCTCCGTTGTCATTCCTTAAAATTTATTCTTCGCACAATGGGTGATTGGCCCTTTGCCCAACTCTCCTCCTTAAAGCGGACATATAACCGGCAGTGACACAGTGAACTACTTAATCCATCCACAGGTGCTACAGGCGAAGACTGTATTAATTTTAATAGAAAATACAATTATTTTATGTTTTAAACTTCGGAAAGCGTTTTCAACCGTTAAATAAACGTACTTTTAAATACAATTATAGTCAGCTTTTCTTGAAAAGGCTTCATATCTGGATTATAGTGACCAGAATATACGCAAAATGCATTTTTTGCATATCTGGCATATTTTGCATAAATTTCATATTTTGACAAGAAATTGCACATATCTGCATATTGTTATAAAAAATATATATAATTCTAATATGTTCTGAATGTGTCGATCTTTTCTCAAAACTGTTCAGTCAAATTGCCCGAGTAATAAACCCTCTGCTTCCTCTGCTTCTTTAAATCATTTTGGTAGTATCTGCTATTCTAATAAATGTTTTAGGTAAATTGGTAAACAATTGACAACGCTAATATACAAGCAAAATGAACATACATAAACACTTTTAGTGGGGCGACATTTTCCGAAATTCAAAAGGTGTGAAAGTTTTAGTGAGAAGCTTTAAGGAATAAGTAGCTGTATGAAAAAGTGTAACTCTGTGTATTGAGACAAATTTAAAAAAGGCATTTATAGTGTAATTTTAGTACTAAACCCGCGACTTCGTTAATTTTTTTATAGCGCGATGTCCAAACTACATGTTTGGATTTATATCCTGGCAGTCATATCCTGAATTGAAGTTGGATGGAGGAGCTAGTCATTATCAATACATATTTCTGTAAAAAAACGTGTAAATGAGATTTGGCTTTTTGTTTCAAATTTCTTCTGATAAAAAATTTTTAATCGATCAGCATACAAAGACACTATCTCACCTTAAAAAGTGTGAGAAAACTCTTCCAGGGTCTCCCAGTGGGAGAAGGTCCAATTCAAAAGAGTAATTTACAAACTCTGAGATAGCGCGTATTCAAAAAACCAAGCAGTCACTTTGTGGCCAGAAACTTTGCGATGCCTTGTTATCTTCGGGAATTCCAATTTCAAAAGTGAACAATGTCCCTTTTACCTTATTTTTGAAGAAGTATTATAAATTTAACTTTCCCGATAAGAGAAGGTACCTTAAGAAAAAATTTATCGAGATTTGCTACGATGAAACCATAAGAAAAATTCGACAAATTGTTGCCGATATCTAGATTTATTTTATAGTTGACGACAGTAATTATTTATATATATATATGTATATATATATATATATATATATATATATATATATATATATATATATTAAGTCAAAGCAAATGACACGTTTTGTTCAAGATGAGTTTTCCCGTTTTTTTCTGCCAAAAAGTATACCATGCGATCACGTCTTAATAATATTACGGACAATGGTAAAAGGAGCACAAAACTTAAAGATATTCTACGAGAATAGTAATTTAATTCATGTAACATGTTTAGCTCAATGGCATAATCTTGTCACGGAAGAAATAAGACAAATTTCCCACATGTTAACGATTTGATAAATAATGTCAAAATACGAGTTCAATTTTACAAATAACGTCTGGGTAATACCAAATTAGCCCCTTTACGTCTTATCGCGAGATGGGGCACTTGGTTACAACCAGCATTTTGTTATGCAGAGTTTTTTTGAAAGAATAAAAAAGTTTTATTACAGTACATCCACACAGATTCCACTTCAGCAGCTCTGTAGGAATCCAACCGCCTTGTTTAATTACATAATTTACGTCAGATTCTAGCATAACAAAGTAGAATTTTAAATTTCTTGTTGAGTACTCAAAAAAACTTAAAAAAATATAATTTGAATTTTTATGAAAAAGTCGACTTGATTAATCGTGTCAAGGAATTTTATGGTTAAAGGAAACGTAGCCATATCTGTAGAAAATAAATTGAAATATAAACAAAAATTCACGATTTTCTATTTTGGAAGTCATCTGTGATCTTGAAATATTGTCTTCCAACATTAACAAGTTTAAAAATGCACTAGCAACTTCTGTTGATGTTGAAAAAAGTTTTTCGACTTGTAGATATTTATACACAGAAAACAAATTATTGTCAATTATTTTGATAACAATAACACGTGTTTGTGAAATTTCCTATCCACTATAAGTATGTATGGTTACTATATTTCTTAAATTAAAATATTTCTGCAGAGATGCTGTTAGATACTGTACTTTTATTGCTCTTCATACATTATATTACTTGAGAGCTTTATGTGTACTCCTATGTATGTTTCTCATTATATGATAATTCTTAATACATCATAAATGTATTAAAACCGTTTTTTTTCTTGTAGTTACGTTACAGTATATGTTTCTCTAATCGATCTTAAGTTTACACAGTTTTGGTTTCGCAGGATTCGAAACATTCAAAAAGTTAGTTCTTAATGAAAACTACGACATTATAACATTACCCGAAACGATATTAGCACCGACAGAAGACAAAGAAGCAGTAGCTATACCAAATTATTCACTAGTTGAAAATCGTAGGGGCAGTGGAGATGGCGTCATAATGTACGTCAAAGACTCTCTTAAATATAAAGTTGTTGATTTAACAGCTGCGGCCACTGAAACTGAGCACGCACATCTAAGTTTTGAAGATTTGTTAGAGAAATTAAAGAAGAATGGTAAGATACTAAGTCCTCGTCATCATTGTACGTAATCATCGTGTTTATTTCCATTCACACGTTGTAAACGTATATCATACATATTTTAACAACTTTTTAATCGACATCTTCAATATATATTCACTAAATGTACATGTACATCATAATATTTCTAACAACATTTTGTATCTAAATCATTTAGTGTTTTAATTGGCAAGTAAAACAATATTAGACAATTACATAATATAATACTTATCGTTATATTAAGGACATGCTGCCGAAGCTGCCGCTCTGGAAGCTAAAGCGTCACCACCTCGAGAGGGAGCACCGCCAGCGGAAGGAGCTCCGGCAGAAGGGGCGCCCCCTGCCGAAGGTGCACCACCAGCAGAAGGAGCTCCTCCAGCAGAAGGAGCTCCTCCAGCAGAAGGAGCAGCACCAGCAGAGGAAGGAGCAGCACCAGCAGCGGTAGCGGCACCAGCTGAGAGCGCGCCAGCAGAAGGTATTATACCATTCTATATTTATAACAATTTAACCTGGTTATTTTGTCAGTAACGTATCGTTAGTTACTATGAAAAGTGTAAAATTTCAATTAACTATAATAATTAGTAAGCTAAGTATCATGTACTGAAAGTTGAAATAAATTTTTGACATTTTTCTATTGTGAACAACTTGTTTTACTTTTAGGAGCCGCCCCTCCTGCAGAGGCCCCAGCAGCTGAAGCAGCACCTGCGTCTGAAGCCGCACCAGCCGAAGCTGCTCCCGCTGAAACTCCTGCCGAAACTCCCGCTGAACCTGCCATCGAGTCAGTACCAACGGAACCAGCGCCAGCTATTTCTTCACCTCCCATTATAGAAGGTGAAGATTCCGATGAGGATTTGTGTTACGTGTCGTCAACTCTGAGATAGCGCGTTCGATCATCACATTATTCATCATATGTGTCTAACGTTGGTTGAATGTTCGTGACCATTCAACCATCTTTATCTACCAGCTTAAACATAGGTATGAAATATTATCACCATGTTGAACTTAATAATTTTGTTACTCTAAAATCATTTTATTCACATTGCAATGTATATCATACAATTATTGCTAAATTGAACATGCAACAGTTATATTCAAGATGAGCGTCACATCACTGTAATAAGTGAACACATCGAGATTAGTGACCGCCTAAAAATGAAATATACAACCTTTCAAAGTCATGCTAATTCTATATTGGGATTTTAAGGCCTAAATTTTGATAGATCTCCTGAAAGAAGAAGCCATATTTATAGGTGCTTATTATGAAGCAAAACAATCCAATCAATCAAAGGTGTACGATTAGCTAGACCAATCATTCAAGAGGAGGAGGGAGTATAGGAAGTAGGAGAATGGTATGGTTGAAAAATTTAAGGGACTGGTTTAGATGCAGTTTAATATTACTCTTTAGAGCAGCGTTATACAGAGTAAAGATAGTGATGATAATATTCAACCTTCGATTGGGAGATGGCACTTAAAGAAGAAACAAAAGCCATTATAACAGCTGCAATAGCTCAAGCACGCTTTAAGTCGGTTAAGCATGTAGGTACCATATTTTCTCATTCGCCCTCCAGCGTTTACTGAATGTTTCCAAAACTTAAAGAATACTTGATTGATAAACTATTTTCTTTAGGAAATGTATCATTTATGTGATAAATCAGTTGTTTAAGAGGTCATGGAAAACATTCATGAACATGAAAACATTTTTTACAAAATCAGATCTTAGTCTAGAGCTTATAATCCGAATGATCAGATGTTACGTTTGCTCTGCCTTGCTGTACAGCTGTGAAAGTTGGACAATAAACTGTGAAACAAAAAAAAGAATAAATGCCTTTGAGATGTATATATACAGAAGAATGCTGAGAATTTTATGGGTACAAAAAGTTACCAATTATGAGGTATTTCGGCAAATAAGTAAACAAGAAGAATTACTATGTATAATCAAAGCGAGGAAAATACAATACTTAAGTCATGTGTTGAGAGGTGAATAGTTGAAAGATATAAATTACTCCGAATCATATTAGAAAGTAAAGTACATGGCAAGAGATCAGTAGGAAGATTTTAAAACTCGTGGTTGAAAGACCTTGACTGCTCTTTCGCAGAAATCTTTCGTGCAGCAGTTTTTAAAGATTTAATTGGCTTTTGGATCGCTAAACTTCAAAAGCACAATAAAAAGAAGAGGAAGTCCAACAAGCTTTCTCTCTAGAAGCATGAGAAATACTAAAACAAAGTAAAAAATAAAAGAAATAAATCACTCGGTTGCAATGACATTACAGCTGAGCTTTTACAAAACGTGAGTGAGCCATGGGTCAGCAAAAGGCCCAGTGATTGGTGTACTGCGCTACTTAGTTCAATTCATAAGAAGGGTGCACAAAGGGATTACAAAAATGTAGTAAATACCGAACCATCTCAATAATTTCACACCTAGGTTAAATTATATAGAGAATCATCAAACGTCACATGCAGACCTAACTGGATAGATAAATACTACAAGAACAAGCAAGCTTAAGGGTAAGGGCAAAATGAAGCAAATTCTCAACAAGCGACACATCATTGAAAAATTTTGAGAATTCTAAATTTCTATTAGCATCTGCTTTCTGGATGACCAGACTCTTCAAAACTAGAAAGCTTTGTGGGAAATTTCATACGACATAGGAGCTCCTGATGATTGGTCAGTTCTGCTAAGTCAAACCCTTTTAAAGTCGGTAGGTGAGTGTATCAAGGATGTATTCTATGTCTAAGTCTGTTTAACTTATGTGGGTAATATACAGTGATAGCCAAAAATCTTCTCTCGCCTCGTATCTGTTGAACGGTTGTACTTATAATAGTGAAATTTGAAGGGAGGAAATAAACGGATATAGGCTTCTCAACTAGTCATAATAGGTGACGTAATAGTCACAGAGCTACTGTGAGCGGAAAGTAGAAAAAATTGTAGTTTCGCAATTAATAAATAGAGATTTAAGAAAGAGGTCTACCATATTAAGAATTCAACATGTGCTCCATCTACTTTCTGACAGTAATGCAACCTATTACTAAACTCTTGTCGTACTCGCTCAAATATATTGGGGGAAATTGCCCTAATTTTTTCAACAATTCATTGTTTCAAAATGTCAATACTGTCGACTGCTGTGGCTAAAACTTTACAGTTTAAGTACCCCCACAGAAAAAAATTTATTGGTGTGAGCTACGATGACCGAGCTAGCCATTCTATCGAACCTCATCGTCCAAGCCATCTACCACGAGATTCCTCATCTAGGTAACATCTTACTGCACCATAGTGTGAGGAGCACCATCTTGTTAAAATGTAATTTCCAAGGAACAGAATTCATCTGCACTATATTTCAAAATATCAAGAATTAACAGTTTAATTGTGTTTTTTAACATCTCTAGATACACTCCGTAGGTTAAGTTAGCATTGAGAAAGACAGGGTTAACTATTTGGTTTCCCTCAATACATGCCCAAACATTTACTTTTTCTGGAAATTGAGTATGTTTTTCAAGAAAGACCGGTGGATTTGCGTCATTCCAATACCTTATGTTGTGTGTGTTAACATTTCCATTGATGGAAAAAGTACTTTCGTCACTAAAACGGATTGCTTTTATACTCTGAGATAGCGCGTTGGACATATTTTCACATAATTCTAGTCTTCGGTCGGGGCATCATCTAAAAGTTGGTGCCAATTTTTAATTTGTATGTATGAAATTTATTTTTAGCCAACACTCGATGTACTGTCTTTTGACTGATTCCACAGGTAGATGCAACTTAGGATGTAGAAGAAGTAGCATTCACTACTATGTCTGCAATTATGTCAATTTTTTTGTCATAACTAATTGTTGGTCGGTCAGATCACTCTGAGATAGCGCG
>NW_027314626.1:0-12372 GCF_040954645.1 Diabrotica undecimpunctata | reverse complement strand
ACGCGCTATCTCAGAGTTTGGTACCTAAGTCACGGTCTTCCTCTTCTTCGTTGTCCGATCGGCCCTCTTCGGTCAAAAACTTTTCTGACTATGGCATCTTCCTCTCGTCTGATTACATCGTCGATTTACATCGTCTTAATGAATTTTACAACGTCAGGTTCTCCAAATCTTCTATACAACTCAAAATTGTAACACCTGCGCCACAAACCTTGTTCTTTTATGCCTCCATATATTCGTCTTAGTATTTTTCGCTCAAAACGTTTGAGCAATTCTTGGTCATTCTGTGTTAGTGTCCAAGTTTCTGAACCATATGTTAGCACTGGTCTTATTAGTGTTTTGTATACAGTCAGTTTAATTTTTCTAGGCATTTTTGAGGCCATCTGTCTTCTTAAGCCATAGTAACACTTATTGGCGAGCACTATTCTTCTTTTGATTTCTTCACTGACGTTGTTATCTTTGGTTAGCAGCGACCCTAAGTATATGAAGGTGTCAACACCTTCCAGTTCTAGGTCATCAATTATTATTCGTAACGCGAGTTGCAATTAATTGTAGTGTCTGAACATTGGTTGAGAGCTGGTGAAGAGCCATATTTTAATGTGAATGAATATAATGCAGTGTATGTGTGTAGGGCGTAGGGCTAGGGTCAAGGACGGTGAAGGTGTAGGGATATGTATTAAAGACTTTTATGATTATTCTGAAGTGTATAGGTATAACACAAAATGCAGATTGATAGGTATTCGATAGTGGGAGGAGAATACAGACCTCATAATTTCCTTCATTGCTCTTTTGGGAGTAGTGAATATGTCTTTAAACATGTTTATGAATAGAACAATACAAATCTGGATATTTGGCGACTTTAATATAGACTTGATCCAAGAGATGTAATCCATATCACAAAAATTAAAAAGTTAAACAATCACTTCTAATGGTTTTACACTATTGAATAAAACTGTTCCTACGATAACTAAGTACCACTCAGCTACTTGTATTGTTTATATAGTGACCAACACCTTAAATTATGATCCTAAGCTTTGTATAGTGGATAAAGGTTTAGGTGATCACCAATCCAGTTATTAAAATTTAAAAACTTATATCACGTAAATCTTATTTATTTATTTTTAATGGATTGATTACGGCTGTCGCCGCTTCTACGTCAATTTCCATCTTTTTCTGTCACATGCAGTTACCTCCTCTAAGTCTCTTGCCGCCATTGCTTTATCAATATCGTTGCGCCAACTTCTCCGTGGTCGTCCTCTCTTTCTTCTTTCAGGAGGGATCCATTCCAGTACTCTTCTAGGCCATCTGTACTCTGGCATTCTTTTAACATGTCCGAACCAGATTAATTGTTTTCGTTCTATGTCATCATTGATATTTCGCTCCATTTTCATTTCGTTTCTTATTTGTTCGTTTCTAACTCTTTGCAGTTTCGATCTACCGCAACTTCATCTCAGATTATCCATTTCTGTCGTCATAAGTTTGTTTCTATTAGCTTTGGTGACGTCCCATACTCCGAACCGTAAAGTGTAATACTTTGGACTATACTACCGTAAATGTGTTTTTTGGTTTCTCGTCGAATTGTTTTTTGCCAAAGAAGAGAGTTGAGGGCACGGGTCGTTGCTCTGCCCTTGTTTATTCTTTCTCTGATTTCATCTGCGCTATTTCCCTTCTTGTTGAAAATGAAAATCTGTTCCCACTGAGAGATATTTACATTTTGTCATATTCATGTTTAGACCTGCCACCTCATATTCTTCTTGCAGTTTTCTTACCATATAGCTAAGATCGTAGCTGTCTTCGGCAATTACTACCTGGTCATCCGCAAAGAAAAGTGTATATAACGTGTTTTCTTCCACGTTATTCCCATGTTTCTACATTTTTTTACCCATTTCACTAAGGATCTGTCCAAATATACTTTAAATAAGGTGGGTGACAGACAGCAGCCTTGTCTTAGTCTCTTTGTTATTTGAAAAGGAGAGGTGATTTCTTGTCCCATTTAATTCTTGCAAAGTTTTGTTCGTAGTATTTTTGAGTGGCGTTAATAAGAATTGGGTTTATTTTCAAGTTACCCATTTTTATCCATAGTTGGGAGATTGGTACACTGTCATATGCTTTTTCCAAATCTATTAAAGCTATATGGGTTTCTCTATTTCTCTGCACTCGTTTTTCCATTGCAATTTTTAATGTGAAAATATTATCCATGGTGGAGCGTCCGCCCTAAATCCCGCTTGTTCTTCGGGTTGTTTGTCTTTAATATCATTTTCTATCAGGTTTCGTAGTGCTTTTGAGTATAGTCGGCCTATCACGTAATCTACCGACAAATATATGGTAACACATATAAACAAAAAACAGTTTAAGTCAAATAAACACTCTTGGAAATCAAATCTGGAGTGAACCCAATTTATTGTGTGACGAAATCATAAGAATTCACTTAAACAACCTTAGTACAAAAACAATAAAAAACCAATTGTTTTCTTTTATTTTTTACCATTTATTTTATTTTATATTACTTACTTTGGCTTAGTGTCTAATGCTATAGATTTTCTACAATCGGCACATTCATAATTCTGTAAATCCAACCCCTTTTCTTGTGCAATCTTTCCCACTTGTAAAGCAAAACTTACTTCTGGTCTGGTCGCCGGATTGAATGTTATAACAGTCGGCTCTTTTGGTTCAACCTGGAAACAAATATGTATTATTAACAAGAAACTGTATTTATTCGTTCTCACATGTTCGTATTAACATGTTTTCCTTTAACAGTAAAAATTTGTAAAATTCTTACCGTAATTTCTTTTGGCTCTTCATTTTTATCTCCCAATTTCTGCCAAACATCTCGAAAATCAGGCGTCTTAATGAAGGCACCGCTAAGCATGTTGTAACTTTCAATAAGAGCATTAAAACTAGTCTCCATAGATTTTGGTTCTTCTTTAACAAGTTTTTCTTGACATTCATCATTTGTCGCTTCAGGTTCAGTACTCTCAGGCAACTGAGTTTCATCAAATGACCAACCAGTTCTTTTACTTAAAGAATTACCAACAGTATAATTAATATTATTCAAGTCACTGTTTCTGTCATGATCGGAACCAGACACAGACCTCAAATCATCAAAAGATTGAGAATTGCTCGTCTGGTCCTTATCTTTAGCTAAAATAATTTTTAGAACTTCATCTTCAGATAAAGACACAATTTGTCGCAACCCTGAACTCTGGGAATTATAGGACATTACAGAACATATGGAAGCTGTATCAGAACTGTTTTCGAAGTTAGACTGAGTTTTCATTGACTCTGTTATGGATATACTCTGGGCTACATCATCACAGGGTGCAACTGGACAGGATTTTAAAGTCGGAGACCAAATACCTGATAAGATTAGACTCGGTAGTGGCCACGTATTTAGTAAACTGGAGTTAAATGGCAAAGTAAAACTTTTGAATGCTTCCACGCCTTCTATTAATCGCTGTGCTACATCTAAAAGTTCTCCATCTCTCACATATGCGTTAACTTTGTAGTATGATTTTAAAGAAGAAGAATCCTGTCGAATGCTCATTAAGTACGAAGAAAGCAGGCAATCGTTCAAAGCTAGACGTATCCAGACGCGGCATTGACCCACCTCTGTGGTAATTTGCGATAAATTTGTAATCTAAAACAGTAAATGAACTATTGATAGCAACACCAGAATCTAACGCCAAAGTATTATCGTATTATCAAAGTATTCCTTTTACAGAGGAATAAAAATAATAATTAAATATATCACATTATTCAATAAGTCCCGCCTAACTAATAAAACATCTTTTATACAAAATTCAACTTTTTTTTATTTATTTAGAATTACTGCATTAATCATAAAAAACTAGCTGAGAGAGAGGGAAATATACTTTATTGATACTAAGCCATAGAATAACCGAACACACATAGAAGCGACATAACGGTCCAAAAGCGTGTACCATTTTTGTATACGCATGCCCGATTCTGGTTGTTTAACTGTCAAAAACACGTGCTTATTCTTTAATTCTGGTTGTTTTCGATAGTCCGTAGGCGTCTATGGTAAATACTCGACACAACAAGTGTATTTGACCATTTACATAATTTATTTATAGTTAAAAGGTTATAGTTATAGTTTATAGTTATAGTTAAATATATAAGTTTATAGTTATAGTTTATAGTTAAAGTTTAATTTATATTTAAAATGTCTGGATATATTTGTGGGATTCGCGGATGTTCATCTGTGACAGGAAAAAGAATAAGTTTATTTAGATTTCCTAAGAATAATAACAGGTAATTACTATTTTGTTTTGTAGCTTTGTAATTATTATTAGTTATTACATAATAGTATTGGTTTGACTTTCGAACAGTAAGCCGACGGCGACGTGTCTGTCCGAGCTATAAAAAATAAACTTTGGTCTGCCAAGGGATAGTTCAAAATGAAAACATTAAATTTGGTGTCAGTGCTATTTCTTTTATTGAAAAACGCAGGTCTCCGAAGGCTCAGGTCAAAAAATCAACATATGGTGGCCTGGTGTCAGCGCGCTCGAAGACAACAATACGAATATAGTCTTTTTAGGAAATAAAAATATATAGAGGGTTTTATACACGAGAATATTTGATTTAAGAGCGTAGGCGCAAAATTTTGGGCAAATGTTTTTTAAATGTATTCATTTTTTTCGAATCCTGAAAAAACTAATAAGTATTTTTGAAAAATTTAAACGCAGAATGAAAGACCACATTATTACTGAGGGCCAAAAGTCTCCGAAAACTTCTATAATGTTTATTTTAATAAGTTACAGGGGTGAAAAAAAAAAAGAGAAAATTTAGTGTGATTTTTAATTTCAAATATCTCATTCAAAAAAACTTTTTGTTTATTCTAAGGGACTTTCGGCCCTCGGTAATTATGTAATCATTCTGTGTTTAAATTTTTCAAAAATATTTGTTAGTTTTCTCAGGATTCCAAAAAAATGTAGCGTAGGCGCAAAATTTCGGGCATTGGCCCGAAATTTTGCGCCTACGCTCTTAAACGAAACAAAGAAATTACTAAAATGCTCAAACTAAAAATTGTTGGAAACATAATTAGACCGATAATTGGGAAAATCTTAAAATTACAACAGAACAAGACTTCAAAATTGCAAAAACATGGTTGCAAATAAACAAACTTACATTAAATTATGAAAAAACTAAATAGGTACTCATCTACTTTTTGCTATATACAAAAGTTTTCTGCCAATTTTTAATTCGTTAAATATAAATAAAAAAGATCAAATATATGGATCGAAGTACATAAAATATTTAGGAGTTTTAAATGGGAATTACAAATAAAAAATATTAAAACTTTATTTGTTGCATATCTCAATATTTAGTGACATTTTTGTGACTTAGTCAGGAGAAAACTGTAAATTTATTAAGATTAGATATTGACAAAAGTTAAATATTTCATTACTTACAATATACTTAGAATATACTAATACTCTTATAGTTGTAAGTAATCAAGTATTATTTATAAATACAGAAAAAGTTCTTTGTTTAAAATTTGTTCTGTTAAAAATTTGTAGTGCCAAAGTGTGGATAGAAGCTTGCATACGAGAAGATTTGTTATTCAAAATGGATTCACTTTATAATAATTATAGGATTTGTGAACTGCATTTTGAAGATAATGTTATTGTAAAAGGAAATAGAAGAAAAACATTGGCGCATGACGCAGTACCTTCAATGATCTTTGTTATTTATATTTAACGAATTAAAAATTGGCAGACAACTTTTGTATATAGCAAAAAGTAGATGAGTACCTATTTAGTTTTTTCATAATTTAATGTAAGTTTGTTTATTTGCAACCATGTTTTTGAAATTTTGAAGTCTTGTTCTGTTGTAATTTTAAGATTTTTAGTAATTTCTTTGTTTCGCTTAAGAGCGTAGGCGCAAAATTTCGGGCAAATGCTTTTTAAATACAATCATTTTTTTCGAATCCTGAGAAAAATAACAAAACATTTTTGAAAAATGTAAACACAAAATGAAAGATTACATTATTACCGAAGGCCGAAAGTCCCTTAGAATAAACAAAAAGTTTTTTTGAATGAGATATTTGAAATTAAAAATCACACTAAATTTTCTCTTTTTTTTTTTTCACCCCTGTAACTTATTAAAATAAACATTATAGAAGTTGTCAGGTGCTTTCGGCCCTCAGTAATAATGTAGTCTTTCATTCTGCTTTTAAATTTTTCAAAAATACTTATTAGTTTTTTCAAGATTCGAAAAAAATGAATGCATTTAAAAAACATTGGCCCGAAATTTTGCGCCTACGCTCTTAAGAATTTATATTGTGTGATATGCCCACTGACTATTAATTTTCTGGTTGTTAGCTGTCATTGGCGGCTTGGCCACGTAACTTCAAAGGACTGTCGCTTCTCTGTGTTCGGTTGTTCTCTGACTAAGCTCAGATGTAAGTTAGTGGTTGAGAACAACCCCATAGAACAGGTGATGCAATTCAGATATCTAGGCATAGATATATCAAACACACACGACCCAGTAAAGGACCTAAGGAGTCAGATCAACAAAGCATCCGCATTGTCCGGATGTCTGCGGGAAATAGTTTGGTCAAATCCGTATATGCGCACAGATAGTAAAATTAGAATCTACAAGACTTGCATACGACCGATCATGACATATGGCGTAGAAGTACGGGAAAATACCAACAAAACGAAACAGATGCTAAGGGTTGCCGAAATGAAAACCCTAAGAACAATAGTGGACAAAACAAGAAGAGACAGGGTGAGAAATACGTACGTTAGAGAGCAGTGCAAAATTGAAGATATTGTAAGATGGGGAAGGCAGCTTAAGAGGATGTGGTACAATCATGTAAGACGAATGGATGAGAATCTTCTTCTTCTTCTGATGGCGCTACAACCCTTTGTGAGTCTTGGCCTGCTTAACAATGTTCTTCCATTCTGCCCTGTCGGATACTTTCCTTCGCCACTGCCTGATGTTCATGGTTTTAAGATCCCTCTCTACGTCGTCTATCCATCTTTTACGGGGCCTTCCTCTTGTTCTGTTTCCTTGAGGCTTCCATCTCTGGACTACTTTTACAGCTCGATTATCTGGCATTCTTTCTAGGTGACCAAGCCAGTTTAGTCTTTGTGACTTTACAAATCTGACAATATCTGCGCTCTGCATTAGTTCATCCAGCTCGTGGTTCATTTTAATTCTCCACGAACTATCGCTGCATTGGGTTGGTCCAAATATCTTCCTTAGTATTTTGCGCTCAAATATTCTCAGTTGATTTTCATCAGTGGTTAAGAGGGTCCACGTTTCACATCCATATGTGACCACAATGGATGAGAATAGACTCCCAAAAATTGCCCTAGAAAACAACCCGCCCGGTTGAAGACCTCCCGGAAGACCACCTAAAAGATGGAGGGATAGTTGGCAATCTACCTCCCAGGAAATTAACCAGAGGCAGCTTCAGAATTAAACAGACCGAAAGATCTCCAAGAAATAGAAGAAGAAGATACTAAGTACCAAAAGGCCATGGACCGAAGTCTTTCAGTCGATTTATAGAATTAGTATGGATGCATAAAATTATTTTTTTAAGACTAAATATAATAAAATAGTTAAAAAATATTGGTAATTACAATATTGTCAGACTAATAAGGTAGTACCATGGAAGGAAATGTTTATTATCTTGACATGTAAAGGATTTCTTCAAATAGAGTTCTCTCTGGATATATACAGTGAGTGTCTTCAGGTATCTGCATAACGTGAGGCTCAATCAATTTCATGTTTTTTTCTTTAATAGAGAAATATTTATCCAAATTATTGAATCTCTCATTTATATTTTCTTTTCCAGTTTTGCTGTAAAGTGTTATATTTGATGGATTATGAAGGGGGTTATCAGAATGACGCATCCTAGTAATTTGTGTAAGGTTGACTGTTTCACCCACTTTTATATTATTTTTAACAGGACCTTTACAATTATAAAAAACTGTTAGAACCATATTCCACCATGGGTCTGCAAATCAATTAATTCACTCATTCTTGTGTGTTACGCTTGTAAAATGTTTTGCTCTATACTTTGTTTTAAGTTAAGAAAATAACATTGCGCTTATGGAGATCATTGTTGCCAAAACTCTCAGGCACGTATTGCTATTAGATTGTCGATATATAATTCATTCTAATCAGAGCCGTATTAAGCACTGTGTAGTTGTAGTTAATTAATTTCACTAATAAAAGGATATGCATAGTTGAATACAAAACAATGCATTATAAATACTTGTCTCTTTAATTGACAGATACAGGTATGTAATTATTATAGGTCTAATAAAAATAGTTAAATTTTTATATTGTTTAACATTACATATTTATTAACGCTTTAGATAAGATGTAACTAAAAAAAAACAAGTACAGCTTTAATTTTATTTTCATGTAAGTAATAATAACAATTACATACATAAAAATTTTTCGTATACAGGGTGAATCACCACTATTGGAACGGAAGATTACAGCGAAAGAGTAAAAAAATTTAAAAAATTTTAAATTATTAGTTTGTAATTTGATAAATGCTACATTTTAAAATTATTTTGAAATATACATTGTCTGCCAATAAATTTCGGCGTATCCAAGTTATATTTTATCTTCTTATTCTTCTTCCTCTTAACAAGCAATCCTGCTTGTTCATTGGCGGATTGATACCTCTATGGAAGGTTATCACTTGGGAATATGTTCCATTAATTTTGACTATACTACTGCGTCTTTTTAGAAAATCGTTAACAATTGTTGAGGATTGTTAAGATTGAAGATTGTTAATTGAAAGAGGATGGATTGTTAATGATTTTTTCTTAAACCCAAACTAGTGTGTTGGAATTTGTTAATAATTTTCTCAAAAATTGGACGGTAATTTGTGCTTAGTATTAGGTTTACGAATAATTATTACAACAGCCGTCTTCCATTCATCAGGGAAGAAATTATTCATCATCCAATAGTCACAGATGCTCCTTATTTCCTTATGAATGACAGGATCTAGGTGATTAATGATTTTACAGTTAATGGAATCTTTGCCTGGAGCTGATTTTTTCCTTATATAAATCTTCGTCATATTCATCTTCTGTGATGAATCGAAAGGCATTCTGAATACGATCGTTCTCATAAAAATTTCCAAACCAATTATCCACGTCATCTAAGGTATCTCTATTAAAATCATTGTCCTCACTAAATTCGTACGTTGCTTCAAGGAACTTTGCAAAAGCATTACATTTTTCTTCGTCCTTACTATATGACTGGCCATCATATACTGGATTTCTAAAATTTGTTGTCTAAATGATTTATATTTGGATAGTTTTTTTATTTCACTTCAGTATATTTTACACTTCATGCAGTTTATACCTACTCTTACATGCTAGGATCCATTTATGTTGTATAAATTGTGATATAAGTTTGTGGATATCTTTGTTTAGTTCGTTAAATTGTGATTTTAATTCACATTCATCATTGATTTGGATCTCCTGAGTAACTCTCACTTTAATTTAATTAGAGATCAAATGAAGGGTGGAAGATTTGAATTAAAATGTGATTTGTTTTGCTTAGGTGAGTTTTCTATTATTAATTTAGACAAGTGTTGAAATTTTTAATGTACTTACATTTCATGTACTTTAATGTCTTACATTTAAAAATGTTACATTCTACTATTTACATTTTGCTCTGTTAGGCAGCTTAACTTCATTAATATGATTAGCATCAAGCTATACATTAAAATCAAATTGGAGAGCCAGATGGTCAATTCCCAGATCTGGAGTTTCAAGCACATTTGTGATATTATTTATAATATTTTTAGAAAATAGTAATATATCCGGAGGTATCCTTGGGTTATATGTCATGATAAACATGTGAGCTGTAGATATTCGACAAAAATTAGAATTTTGAAGGAAACATTTGATTTGCTTCAAACGTGGGGTGTTGACTTTGGATTAAAATCGCCAATGATTATTGAATTATCATAAAGGGTGCTTTAGTGACGTGATAAAATTTAGTCTTTGAAGGGGAACGAAACGTGGATGCAGTTATTGGGGGGTTGTTTATTCTTGGAGGGTTTATGTAATATGATCATGATACATCGTTGATGAATGTATTCGGCTTGTACCAGTAATTTCTGATGGAATTTCATAGGATTTTTTGTTCATGGACTTTATGTGTCAGTTGGTCTGTTAGGATATTTAGGTGGCCATGCTTGGTGGTCTTCAGCATTGCATGACAAACATTTCTCCTGAAGAGGAGAGGTGCACATTTGTGTTGGATGTTTTCCTTGGCATTTCCTACTTATTAACATGATGCAGTTGTCAGCAGAGTGGATAGATAATGAGCATGGGAGAAAATGATTCAATTATTCTAATCAGAGGTATGTTTCTCGGTTTTTCTTGATGTAATTATTTTGCAGTATCTGTGATTTATCCCGTTATTTGTAAGGTGGTCTTTTATATGTGCATCTTCAATATCCAATTCTACTGATCATATGACACTGGCGAAAGTTGTGTTGTATGATTTAATTTGTGTTGATTGATTTTAGTGAGAATTTGTTTCTTGCTTTATCTGCAAGCAGGCCATATTGCCTCACACTGTTCGAATCCTCCCCGAACTAGTGTAATAATAATCGACCAATCAACAATACCCGAAGACACTAGTATAAATTCTACAAACAATCAACAAAATACCGAAGACTGCAATGTGGAACCTACTCAAAACACAACGGAACTAGATCAGCCAATCAGCTCCCTCCTCTACAAATAAACGGGGATACCCTAAAGTTCAAACCAGTTATACCGATAGTAATTCCAGAACTAGTTCTGATATGATGCCTCCCCATAAAATAAATACCAAAAAACCAAAAAAGAAACAAAGGGTGAGCTCTCCTTCCCAAAACGCTCCTACTGAAACTGCAAAACAGTCTATTAAGGATATATACCATCAATCCCCCCAAATTTTTTGCATTCCTTCTGATAACATGACCGCATTTATAGAAAATACTTTCTGTTTCTTTCAGTGGAAATGAATCCGCAGATATTGCAGCAAGAAAGGCAAAGGCAAGTTGTTTTGACTTATGCCTAGAAAAATATCAACTTCATCACGATCTAACAGCACCTATGGAATGGACAAAACACAAAACTGACGAGGAGGGCCAAAATAATCATTCGAAGACTTTGTATAGGTCACACCCGCCTCACTCACGGATACCTCATGAATTCCGAAAATCCACCTGCTTGCGAACATTGTGATTTTCATCGCCTTAGAGTAGAACACTTATTCATAGAGTGTAGTTATTATAGATTTTATAGACTAGCACATAATATAAACGATAACCTCAAGCAGAATTCACTAAAAGTGTATAGTGTATAATTGACTTTTTAAAAGATTGCAGGTTATCATCTTATATAACAAATATTATAATAGATTATAGTGATTTGTGATGTAAGAGACTGTATTTAAATAACTCCAATGTGACTTACTGTATTTAACTTAAATGTAATACAACAGACATTTTTGTACCCATGTCAATGGCCATAGCTGTCGAGACACGTTAATTTCAATATAAAAAAATTAAAAATAACATATTAATTAAAGATGTTTTAGTTTATTTTTCTCGAAAGTTATATTTCAAGAAAAGTAGTTAAGATTTATTGCACATATCACATTTGACCTATGTTTGCACCATGTAAAACCTGGGTGGGGCTATTTATGTCAGGCCTGAAACTTATTGAGCAATATGGCATATGTAAATGAGATGAAAAATTATATTCGGCAATTATTGTTAAATATGACAAGCATTTGACTTAGTCAATGTAGTATAATGAGTGTGTGAAAGTTAAATGAGGAGAAATTCTTACCTGTTCAATGATTTGTCTATGAGAAATAACCAATAGAGGGGCCCAAAAGCTTGGTTCTGGTTGTTCGTCTACATCAGCTAGAGCTTTCTTAAATCTATGAATCAAAGTATCTCTTAATCCATGTAGGAAGATGGCTTCAATTGCTGTACACAATGTAGTTGCTGCTTCTGTAGTCGAATACTCTGAAAGATTAGGAGATTTGTTTTCTTCAACTCCAGCATAATGTATTTCCTTGCAGCTGTCTGACAGTTGTCTGGTTATTGACTTTTTTATAATGTCATCCTTATTATTTGATAAACGTACACTTTTAAGAAGTTTATTCATATTTAAAATCCAACTACTAAGTATCTCAAATTAAAGATAAATAAAGCAATTACTATATCTTGACAGGCTCCTCCTCCTCTCACTATGTAGAAAGTTCCAGATTCTGACAAATCTACAACATTAGATGTACTATTGTTAGTCTTTCATTAACCACTATCAAATGTAGAATGTACTACTATTGAAACTCTGAGATAGCGCG
>NW_027314625.1:0-12387 GCF_040954645.1 Diabrotica undecimpunctata | reverse complement strand
ACGCGCTATCTCAGAGTATGAATATCAAAATGTGGCATTCTTGTTAATGTGCTGTCTTCTAACGAACGTTGGCGATCACTTCTTGAAACGCTTCCCTATCTTTTGCATAGTAAAATCTCTCTTTAACACTGAGGTTAGTCCAATCTCTGATATTCCTCAGCCAAGATTTCTTCTTTCTTCCTAAGCCTTTTCTTCCCTCTACTCTTCCTTGTATGATGACATGTAGAAGAGAGTATTTATATACGGATACAATGTTTTTCTCATTTTAATTGTGTTCATAAGCTTTCTGATATGTCCAGTTGAGACTTTTGCAGTCCAAGGAATTTCTAGCATATACCTATTATAGCCACATTTCGAATGCCTCTAATTTCTTTACGAATTGGGCTTTTAGTGTCCAAGCGACTACCCCATATAGCAGTCCCCAACCATACATAATGTAAATGTGGCATAAAAGTTGAAATATAAAACAAAAATTATATTGTAAAAGAAAATAAACATAACAGTTGAAAAAACCAAAAAATCAACAGCCTCTTATACAATACAAAGTGTTAAACTTTAAATTACACTAAAATTCCAATAAATACCATTTTATTCATGTGAGAACATATACTATAGAATATATTTTATGATTTCAATGAAAAATTTGAACCAAAAATATGTCTTAGCTTTCTATAAACCTTTACAAACTTTATTTAACTTTACCTGGTAATTCCTTAGCCGCCCCAAAGTATTTATACCCCCTATTTCCAGGTACTTCTTTTCCTTCATGATCCAACATCCTCGGTCCAACTCTCTGATAGTCAGGTCCACCCAATTCCTTTATTTGGTCCTCCCAATGTCGCTTCTCCCTCAGTAGTTTATTTATTTCATCATTTAAATCCCTTATCCTAAATTCTCCAAGGCCAGCATTTTGAATTTGAGCTACTTTTTTCGCAATTTCTCTTATTATCTGCATTCTCCATTTTTCACAAGCATGTAAATTTTTACATTCTGATGCAAGATAAGGCCTTCGCTTTTTATGCTTATCTATTTCTCCTAGTTGTGCTGCTCTCCATCGAGCTAATGTTGTCCTAAAACAAGATAGATTGGAAAGTAAGTTTAGTAACAAATATAATGGTATCTCATAACCAAACGAATGAAACATAATATTTTACTTACATCGCTTTTTCGGCGTTTCGGGCCATATTTTATTCCTTTATTAACACCTGAAATAATGATTTAAAATGTTATTAAGTTAAAAACTAAAAAAGGATACTTTTAGAGGTTATGTTTTGTAGAATTAAGATAGATCTGTTGATCTGTGTCAGGTACATAGTACATATAACGTCTTAAAAATTCATTCCATGTCATACCATTTTGACGTTGACATTGGGATAAGCACAGAATAAATAATAATTGTTTATTATTCTGTGGGATAAGTAGGGAAATAAATTAAAATGAAATGATGAAAATATAAAAACTAAATTTATATGTATAAAGATACACGATCAAAAATTGTAACGATAAAGAAAAATTAATTGCAATGGGTAGAATTTATTGAAAGTACAAGCTGTTGATTAATAAATTTAAATAGAAAACCTACTCTTTACTTGATAAAATATAATTAGTTTGTCGTAATGAATAATGTTTATAAAGCTCTATTAAAAATTTAAAAATAAAATAATACACTGTTACAATTTAAAAAATAATAATGTACAGGTTAATATTGTGATGCAAAACACCGGTGGCGAAAATGATTTCGTCTAACCCTTCTGGGATATCCATAATATAAATGATGTGGTCATGCCAGTTAATTATTCCCTAAAGTAGACTTTACATTACATGATTTTATCATATGACAATATCATATGAGATTTGTTATGATTCCTCGTTTCTATGATGTTTTAAAAAATCGTGTTTACACTGCATGATAAGTTATGACTTATGATATGAGTGACAATGAGTGAGGTTTTCTTGATTTTTCTTTTTGTTTATGGTCATAGAGATATTAGACACAGTATAGGTATCAACTATTAGATTTTGAAACCATTATAACGGAAAATAAATCATTGATTGCATTGGCTTCCCGACTTTTAGTAATAACACGCCGGCAACAACTGCGTACAGATTACAGCAGTAAGAAGAAAAAGATCACACATCTTTGGGCTTGCAGGTGGCTCTTACGAAGAAATCGTGGACAGGGTATATCAAATTTATTGTTGATATTATACCAAATTAAAAATAATTAATAAAGAAACTAAACTAAAAGTATGACTAAGAAGACTATAAAACACTAAACTAAGAATAAAATAAACTAAATAAATAATAAAAGAAAAATACGATACAATAGCACACATTAGATAATAGGTTTAATATCAATGCAACAAACAAAAAATAAATAAAGAATGTTGTCTCTTGGTAAGGGAATGTCGCTGAATTGACATAAGAATAAGGCGCGATATTCAAATATGTTGGTGTTACCCGTATTATTACCGAAAATCATATGATTTTATCATGCGGAATAGGCACCGTCCTATTCTCCTATGACAAGCTATGACGAGCCGCATGACAGTGCTTATGACAAAATCATATGACAAATCATACAGTGTAAACATGTAAATTTCACTTTATGACCAAATCATATGACAAATCACATGATAAATCATGTAGTGTAAAGTGTGTATAAGGCGGTTACCTCGTCAATATAATTTTTATGTAGATGTTAAGCAAATGGAATACAAAAATCAAGACTAGGACACAAATCAAAACAGTAATTGTATTTTCATATTCCAACTTGTTCAATTTTCAGAACAGCTTAATTATATATCTACTTTTAAACTTTTGCATTACATCGATACAATTAATTGCATACATAAAACATTTTCCTTGCTAAATTCTTTCTTTTTTGTTAATTACTTATAGAATATTCTTTAATGCAGATCGGTTAGAACTAAATTTAGGTCGACATCAAAAGGAACAGTGTATATGAAGTTCATCAATTTATATTATGTTCTTGTCTCTTTGTGTTGTTTTTACCTAGAATTTAAATTTACTACCCCTGATAATAGCAGCTCAGCAGAAAGGTCTTTGTCCTATGTAAACAATACTGAGTGAATTTTTTAAATTTAAAAACGTAATTTCTTTGTTAGACAGATTTATAGGATAATATAAAAACTAAAGAATAAATTTGGATTTTAAAAACTAGGTTAAATCTTATACCTTAAAATCACATCGACATTTTTAATAGGTATTATATTATTTTTACATTTCTTTTGTATAATCCATCAAAGCCAATATTATATTAGTACTGGATTTAGCTACCTCATGGATATTATTTTTATTAGATTTTATTTCATCCTATTTATTTTCTCACGCTACGACTAATGACAACATACCAACACCAAGGGAAATGTATAAGAAATTGTTAAAGTCTTAACATATCACCAATAAACCCCCATTATTTTGTTACAATTATTAATAGAACGCAAAAATATATTCTATTTATTTTCGATAAAGCTCAACTCAAATAATACGAGATTTTTGTCTCGTCCATTTTCGTTGAGACGCCTGCTAAAACAGGTTGTTTCTTTTGGTATCTAAACACGCTTCGATATTATGTTACCGCCAATTCTCCTCTTCTCAATATAAAAGTTATCATTTTTACGACCACAACTGGTCATAAATGTTTTTTCCTAGTACCAACCGCTTCGCCAATTTATTAAAAAAAACAAGTTTTTGTCTACCTAGAACTGGGTCAATAATGTTTATTTGTTTTGGGAACTCGTAAAAGGGCAATATATATTCTTATAGAAAAAGTGGCTTCTTAGAACCCACCGTTGGAACGTTTAAAGTTCATTAAAATCAGTTGAAAATTTGGCGAGTCGGATTGAAGCGGCATTCAGAGACTTCTCTCTCGGTTCTCACGCAGGATAGTCATCCCAGCGGCACAAGACTCCGTTCTCGGCCCTCGTACCTGACAGTAGGTACATCTCGACCTCTCAAGATTTGTGTAAAAATACACGCGCTCTACGTAAATTTTCGTTCACACATAGCAGAAAAATAAAAAGTTTTAATTTTAGTTATTTATTTATATTTATTTAATTTTATTTTAGTAAACTCTACCTGTATTGGTGTGGGGTGAATTGAGTTGGTCTATAACCGATGCAGCCTGTCCCAAGCCCGGATAAAAGAGGAGGGATAGAGGAGTAACACCTCTAAAAAAACCAGGGTTCAACTGCCCCGGTTGATAGCACCATGTCTAGGATTACAGACGAAGGGTAGATGATGCTCTTAAGCTGCAGTGAAAGCAAATTGTCTAGGAGAAGGAAAACTCCAAAATTAAACCCTGGCCCTCCAAGTCGGGGGTTGAGGCATCGGACTAACTTCCCGTTACTCAGAAAAAAATAAAATGTTAAAAAACCTAGCAAAACGCCTCGGAATTAATCGATCAACAAACGACGACGTACGCTACGAAAAAGGAGTATGAATTTCGAAACTTATGTGCAAGGTTTTAGACCTAAAATAAATGAAATAATGTATGAAATGAGTAAGCTGAAATTGGACATCACAGTAATCACCGAAACAAAACGAAAGGGAGAAGTATCAGAAAACATCGGAGAATATCATCACTTCTACAGCGGGGTACCAAAGGAGAAAAGTGCTCAACAAGGTGTTGCCATATTAATACGTAGGAAGCTAAGGAAATACATAACTACTTGGGAGGCCATAAACGAGAGAATGATAAAAATTAACCTTACCATCAGAGGACACAAATGCACAATCTTGTGTGTATATGCAGTAAATGATGACGCACCAGTAAACATTAAAAACGATTTTTTTGAGAAATTGAATTTAGAGGTTGCAAAAGTCGGCACATCTCGAGAAATTATCATCTTGGGAGACTTAAACAGCAGAACTGGAAAAAACCCCATAACGCGCAGTTATAGGTCAATTCGGAGAGGACCACGTAAATGATAATGGTACCAAACTAATATCATTATGCAAACAAAATTAAATGAAAATGGATTTTTTCAACACAGAGATATACACAAATATACATGGACACAAAATACGAGAGGGTTAAAATCAATCATACGACAAAAGACAAATATATGATTGTACAAGATGTAAGAGTATTGAGAGGAGCTACGTGTGGAACCGATATTACCTTATTAAAAGCTAAGATCACATTTGGAGTAAATAAACCTAAAGAAAAAAAAAGAAGGAAATGAAAGGGAGAAAGAAATACAGAACAGGTATAACCTAATCAGCTTAGAACAAGAAAGCGTGAGAGAATTATACAAAAATAGATTAAATCAAAAGTTGGAAAATAAACAATTTAATAATAATGAAGAACATTACACTCACATAAAAAGGTGTCTCCATGAGGCAGCAACAGAAGCCATTGGATACCAAATCCAGAATTAAAGACAACTTCCATATTGGTTTGACGAAGAAATAGAACAAGAAATAAAGAAGAAAAGAGATCAATATCAAAAATTCTTAAATACAAAGAATATAACGGATAAAATAATCTACAAGGAGTCTCAAGCAAAAGTACGAAAAATGATACTCTGAGATAGCGCGGCATGGCAACAAAGGTATAACATGATAAATTCACTTTTAAGAGGACGAAGAAGCACATAAAGTTGGAGAGTCTTAAAATCTTTACGACAAGATAAGAAGAGAGACATAGTGTCAACAAAAACAATGATGACTGGGACCAATATTTTGAGAAACTCCTAAGGGAAGATAGACCACAATTTAAAGACAGCAACGAAACACAAAATATAAATATTTTAACTTTGCCCATACCAATAACAACGAAAGAAGTGGAAAATGTATGTAGATCTCTAAAAAATAACAAAGCACCGGGTCCAGGTAACATCCCTGCAGAGTTAATTAAACACGGTACAACCAAACTATATACAAGTTTAGCCAAACTGTTAAAAAACTGCATTAATGGAATGACAACCCCAGAGCAGTGGAAGACATCATTCATATCCACTATATACAAATAAAAGCAGAAGGGATAAATGTGACAATTACAGAGGCATTGCCGTGACAAACTCGATCAGTAGAATATACGGAAAAGTAATTAAAAACAGAATAGAATGCGAATATAAAGACTTAGAGGCTGAGGAACAGGCAGGATTTAGGGCAGGTAGATCTACTGTCGACCATTTGTTTTGCATTACACAGATTATTGAAAAGAAAATAGCAGTTAATCAAGAAGTACATTTATTATATGTAGACCTACGAAAGGCTTATAATAGCGTACCACATTATAAATTATGGGAAGCGTTAGAGAAAACAAACATAAGCATGAATTTAATAAATGCGACGAAGGAACTGTACACTAATGCTAACTCAAAGATAAAGGTTGGAAATAATCTGTCAAATGGAATCCAAATGAATAATAGCTCTAAGCAGGGCTGCTGTCTCTCCCCGACATTATTTAAAATTTATCTAGAACAAGCTCTAAAACTGTGGAAGTGCAAATGTAGAAATATAGGAATGCCGATTAACAACAATAGCATATACACTTTGTCATTTGCAGATGATCAACTAGTGATAGCACAAGATTATGAAGATATTGAGTATATGACTCGAAAATTAATCGAGGAGTATAAAAAATGGGGACTTGAAATCAATATCCAAAAAACCGAGTATATGTGTATCGGCGGGAAACAACAGGACCTCATATTGGAAGATGGAGAAGTTATCAAACATTGCAACACATATAAATATTTAGGTATGAGCATTACAAAAGAAGGCAACGTAGACGACACAATTGAGGAGAAAAACAACCAAACAAGAAAAGCAATTTCCCTTCTCAATAGTATTCTTTGGGATCAATCAATCTCTAATAATAACAAGCACAGGATATATAACGCAATCATTAAAAGTATAATTACCTACAGTAGTGAAGTATGGCAAATAAAGGAAAGATACAAGAGAAAACTTGAGGCAACGGAAATGGATTTCTGGGGACGTTCAGTTGGAAAATCTAGACTAGAAAGAGTAACGAACAACAGAATAAAAGAAATTATAAAAGTAAAACATACAATAGTAGACGATATTGGTACCCAACAACTCAGATGGTACGGTCATGTACAGAGAATGTCTGAAGAACGTCTCTCAAAACAAGTCTTAATGTGAACCCCTCACGGTAATAAAAAAAGAGGAAGACCCCGCCTTAGTTGGAGAGAAGGCATCAATAGAGAAATGAAAGACAGAGACATAGAAGAAGACTTATGGATGAATCGAGAGGAGTGGCAATTGGGTTGTAAATAAATATCTTTGTAAAAGTGCAACATAAAATAAAGTGCCTTTAAATTAACCAAGCATTATTATTACCATTTCGACTTAAAAAATTGTTTCGCCGAAGGATTATTTAATTCAAGTCTACATACTTAGCCAGTTCCAACGTCTGCCCAACAGAAAACTTTCCAGCTGAATGAAAGTTTGTATGAATGCTATTATCTGAAGATTACATAAAAATCAAGACGAACAAGTAGCTGTACGAATTTTTTTATTATTTATTATTATATATACACACATTTTAGAGTAAAAATTTATATAAAAGTATGTTTCTCATATTGAACGGTATTTTTAATTCTCTTTCCCCGTAGCGTTACAGTTTTAGGCAGGATACTGTCTCTTAAATGTATTCCTCTTTTATTTGGTGTCCATGCTTGGAAAGTGTATTCTTGATTACCACAAGTGATGGAAATCCATCCTAAAAAGAAAACAAGCGGTTATTAAAATTTCACAAATCGATCTAATTTGATCATATAGATGCTCGGTCATAAAGGTATGTATATAATCACATCTACACAATTAAATATTATTACATAAAAAATTATACGATACAAATATACGATTTATACAGAGGCGTACAAAAATCGTATTTGAAGGAAGTCATGGAATTACATACTTATTTCTAGGCGTCCATAGTAGCATAGTCATTATGCGAATGGACTTTACATTTATGGTCTGACATTTCAATATAAAGTTTAGTTAGCCTATGTCTTTAACATCGAGTTAAACTCGATGGTTTTTAAGAAACATTTTTGGGATAAGTGCGTAAAAATGGTATTCAACACAGCAATTTTTAACAAATACTACTTTTACTTCTACATTTTACTGTTAATATTTACTTTTAAATCTACGTATAGATGCGGGATATACTCCAGATCACTGAACCTAAGAATAAAGTGGGGTATGGGCAAAAATGCCAGCGTAGTTCAGACAGAACTGACTGGTATCTCTATAGCCGCAAAAGAGATAACCCAAAAAGGTATAGCAGGGAAAACTATAATGATCTGCACAGATAGCAGACAAGCGCTACTAACCTCCTAATAGACCACGTGTCACATCAGGTTTAGTAATGGAGTGTCACGAGTCACTAACTCAAGCTTCGGATGGTAATACCATCATCCTGAGGTGGGTTAAAGGACATAATAGGAATAAAGGCAACCGCATTGCTGACCAATTATCTAGGAAGGCGGCAGGCCTAAGACTCTTAGGACCTGGGGATCTTTTTGGTTGGTCAACTACAACAATCGCGGAAATTGTCAAATGTCACTCCCATCTGTCAAATGGAATCCATACGCAAACTTTGAATTAAGTTTTGAACACTAACGTCACTCTAATTTGAATTTACCATTGAAAATATGTCTTCAGAATTGTAGCACTTAAGTAAAAACCCGGGCTAAGTGCCAAAAATACATTAATAAATTTTAGTGCTTAATAAATTTTAGTGCTGCTTCTTTTGACGAAAACAATTTGTTTTCACGTTTAGAGCTGCTGTACCAGTAGCTCTGATGATTCCTGCTAGGATGAAATACATATAAGTGAATATACAGAGGCACTATACATGAAATCAAATCTTAACTGTCCTTTCTTTCATAATCTAAATGTTTATTTAGGCCCAGTTTTTCAGTGAGAGGTTAAAATTTTGGTTAGCTAACCTAGGTTAAATTTTAAACAATTTTTTAACCCTCTTAACGCTTTTCATTGCATGAATCGAGGTTGACACAATCTCGGTTAGTTAACCACTTTTTTTCTTCTGTTGGCTGCAGTAATTGTGCCTGCGCATGTGCAAATGGCTAAATTTTAAATGAACGTGAACGAATTTTTGCTGAACGTGGTATAACAACAGTAGATTTTGCTTTTAATTTATTAATATATACATTATAATATTTTTCTGTAATCATTCACCAATCCTACCAATAAAGTAACTTCACTTTCAGTGAAGCTTTTGGATCGAATGCCAATGTTCGTTTGTTCTTTCATACTGAATGTAAAATACACATAATGAAAAAATCAACTTGTTTATCTTTACATTATTATGTTTTAGATTGGTTTCACTACTAAACAAAAAAAAACTTGTTTAGTAGTGAAACCAATCTAAAACATAATAATGTAAAGATACCTGTTACAGTTATAATGTATTTAACAAGGTAGAATAATTGGCATGATAAAAAAATAACCTAACCTGTCAGGCAACACTCTGAATAATACATTCACTGTATCTATCTTCTTCTTCAAGTGCCCTGTCCGTTGCGAACGTTGGCTATCAACATTGCAATTCTGATCTTGTTTGCGGCGCTTCTGAATAGTTCGACCGATGTGAGCCCGAACCACTTCCGCAGATTTTGGAGCCACGAGTGTCTTCTCCTGCCTGTCTACTTTCCCCTGGACAATCAATTGCAGTAGACTTATCGTAGTCTATGTCAATATGTGGCCTAGATATTCAAGCTTTCTTTGTTTGATTGTGCTCACGATTTCTTTCTCCTTTCCGATTCTTTGGAGTACATCTATGTTGGTGACATGTTCGGTCCAGGATATACGAAGAATGCGTCGGAACACCACATTTCAAATGCTTCTAGTTTTCTCGTAAGCGTCTCTGTCAGCGTCCAGGCCTCCATACCATATAGTAAGATCGGAAAAATGAAGCATTTAACTGTATCTATGCGCAGGCGTAACCACAAAATTCATCTAACGAGTATCGGTTAAAATTTTGGCCAGTTAAACGGGTTTAAGCGCTAACCTAGTACTGAACAACTCATTTAGCATAAATATTTCGGTGGCAGAAAATTAAATAAGTTAACCCAGCACTGAAAAACCGGCCTTTAAACAACGAAATTAGGGGTTAAAGGTTATTACGAGTTATTGTACACCGATCAAGCTAAATACTCAAGGTTAACAGGTAACTCGCTTCTGATTTTGGTGGCGGGTCAGTCAAGTCGTACCGGGAGGATCTTTGGCAGTTTTTGTGCTTTTATTGTAGAGAAATCTATTATGGTTTGAGTGGAGCTAAAGTAGTTCATCCAGATATTGGAAGCATCGCTTTCTTATAGCGGGCTAAAGATGGAATGCATTGATCGGTGAAATGAATCATATGCAGAGGTGCGAAAAGAACAAAAATAAAGGAAACGCGATGAAACGTAAATCGTGAGACCACGAGCTAAACGCGCTAAAAAAAAAACCGGAACACCAAAACTAATAAGCTATCTTAAAGTGCTATTCACAAGATACTTAAATGGGGAAGAAATCCCGAATAGTGGGAAAGAAGCATGGATTACTCCAATTCACAAAAAAGGTCCAAAAGATATTTGCGGAAACTACAGATGTATCTCTGTCACCAGTACCTTTAGCAGGCTGTTTGGTAAAATCTTAAAAAACATGATTGAGAAAGAATACGAACCTCATGAAATTGAACAGCAAGCAGGATTTAGAGCTGGAAGATCTTGCGTAGACCACATATTTACCCTAACACAACTGAATGAAAAGAAAGTTGCAAGAAACCAGGAAATACATCTTTTATTTGTGGATCTCACAAAAGCATATTGCACGATTCCTGTGAGAAAGCTGTGGCAGTCTCTTGAACGATCTTCATTAAATAGCACGATCATCGCCGCAGTCAAACAATTATACAATAAAGCATCATCAAAAATCAAACTAAACAACACCTTATCAGAAGAATTTCCAGTAACAAAAGACTTACGACAAGGATGCTGCCTCTCTCCAATACTATTTAAGATCTATTTAAATGAAGCACTAAAACACTGGAGAAGATCATCTTCAGGAATGGGGATCCAACTTGACAACGATACAACATTATACACACTCTGAGATAGCGCGTACCAAGTAGTAGTGGCAGCAGACAAGGAAGATTTAGAATTCATGACGAGACGGTTGTTTAAAACATATGAAGAATGGGGCCTCTCTGTAAATAGAAACAAAACGCAATACTTATGCATCGGGAATGAAGTAGAAAATCTAATGGTCAACGAACATGAAACAATCAAGAACTGTGAGGAATATATATATTTGGGAACAACAATCAACAAGATTAGGCGCACCGAAAAAGAGATAGAGCAAAGAATCGTGAAAGGAAAAAGGGTGATAGGATGCCTAAACCCGATGCTATGGTCAAAAGAACTATCAAATCAAAGAAAGCATCTCCTCTTTAACTCCATCTTTAAAAGTATAGTGCTCTATGGATGCGAAACATGACAACTTACTAAATCCCTTGAGCGACGCCTACTTGCATTGGAAATGGACTTCTGGAGAAGATCAGCTAGAAAATCAAGGCTCGATAGAATAAAAAATGACCATATCAGAAATATAATGGGAGTCAAGTCAACCATCATTGACGAAATTCAAAGAAGACAACTGATCTGGTATGGTCATGTGAAAAGAATGGACGACGACAGGCTGCCAAACCAAATTTTAAAATGGACGCCAAGGGAAAGAAGGAAGAGAGGAAGGCCAAAACAATCCTGGCTGGGCGGCATTCAGAAGGCAATGTCGGAAAGAAACCTTCACCCTGGCGAATGGAATGACCGACGTAGCTGGAAACTGGGAACCGGGAGGCGGAGAACGCTATAAAAAAAACCGGGATAATAATAATAAAAATGAAATAAAATAATCAAATCGAATCGAATTGAATCTAATGGAATTGAATGAAATCGAATTGAATCAAATGGAATCGATGGAATCGAATTGAATGGAATTTAATTCAATTATATATAAATAATATGTAAAAATTGACATTTAAACGATACGGAATCAAATTTATGTTTTCCTTTGGCCAAAGTGTATTGGCAGCCTTATAAGTTCATACATTCACATTGCGTCTTTCTTATAATTTATATCTGTTGCGGATATTTTGTTAAACTAGTGTCATAACCTATAGTTAAATCGTTCTGTTGAACATATATTGACTTACCGGCATTCGATAGTACTACGTCATTAACGGAGAGCCTTCGAGTAATTCCAGTAACGGTAAATGGTTTTCCTTTTGACAGTCCAGGCCATTTACTTAATCGATTTCCTTCGTCTATTGGTACTTTAAATAATTCACTTCCCAGACAGTCATCACTCTGAGATAGCGCG
>NW_027314624.1:0-12392 GCF_040954645.1 Diabrotica undecimpunctata | reverse complement strand
CGCGCTATCTCAGAGTCTAATGATGATTTGCGATATGCAGAAAGTGTTAAATCTTACTAAAATTCAAGTCGTTTGGCTTTAAAATATTATCTTTTATATTTACCTTTTTTGTGTGAACGTTCCCTACGTTATGTATATTCAATATGGTACATACTATAAGCTCCCAAGAGAATATTAGGTAAAAGGTCTGTCCTGTTTGTTTTAATTTACGTGATTTTCCTTCTTTCCGATATTGACTCCGTAAAGCATTTCCCAGGAGGTCTAAATAAACTTATCAAACTACTCAGTATCATGCAAGGGACAGCTAGAAACCTAATATAAAATGCTCTTCACTCGGCATCACGACATATATTGGAAAAATAAAATAAAAATATGGATCGAAGGGAAAAATTCCGTATATATATAACGGTTTTTAAAATATGTTCTTTACGGTCAGACGAATATTTCATAATTTAATTAAAGATAACTACAATATTACTTAAAGAAAATGAAAGACAAATTATAATGAAACAACTGACCAATAAATAAAACAAAATATGAAAATACAACTAATGTTCTCGCCGGGCAGAGGGACATTGCAATGTATGTATTTATAGCATTTTTCATATAAAAATGCTTGCACGTCATTCAAGATTTACGATGTCAGAACCCCACAGCGTTGCCAAAACATCAGAATAGTTAGTAAGTGAGGAATTTTTAAAATGTCAACTATTTGTCAAACTATTATATTAACAGTAAGTACACTTATACTAAATATTAAAATAGCTTTTTTAAGACTACTGCAACACACTAAAATCCATTAGAAGAAACATTTTAATTTAATACAAAATTATATGTTCTAAAATGTTTAAACTTACCTCTGTTAGGGCTTTATAATAGTAATAAACGTCCTGTCGTTATTTTTTGTTCAAAATAATCTATCTTATATGAAAGCTTATCAGCTTTTCTACAGACTATTTATTTGTTTGTGGCATAACACAATCACAATACACAACAATAATTAGTTCTTATAAAGCTATTAATCTAAATTTAATATGTATTTATAAATACAATTTATTAATATATATTATATTATGATCAAATCTGCAAGAAATCAAAACATAAACAAAATTCTTACTCTCAAAAAAAGCGGCAACACTTTATACACTTTTGCCACACGCTGAACTGTCAATAAAATTTGAAGTATTTCTGTATAAGTTGCGTACAATTGTCTAATTCTATTTAATTAAAATTATTGTTTTTGTGGAATATTAGACTTTAAAGACTTATTTAATAAAATTTATATATTATTAATAATAACAAATGATTTTGGTTATTTAATCGATATAATTCTAAAATTTCTAATATAATGATGATTTTATTTTTTCTGATTATTACACCATGTTGACGCCTATGAAACATCGAGCAGTTACGTATGGGTTTCGTATTATTAGCTGTGTTATGAAAATTTTAACTCTATGGTTGACGTTCTGGATATTTTAAATATAAGTGACGTTACTTTATATAAATTGTGACGTGCAAGCATTTTTTATATGAAAAATGCTATACATGAAACATTTTTTTAAAATAATAAAATATACTGTTGCGTAACATAAAACGTCACTTTTTATTTTTTTTATTGACTATATTATCTTTTATTTTATTGAGAAATCATAATCTTGAATACAGATTTAATAATTTTTGTCAAACGGCCCGAATAAATGAATACAATATTGTGCCAAAACTCAAAAAAAAAAAAAAAAAAATAAATTAAGAATAAAAATTTGAGAATAGATAGTTAAAAATGTTTAGTATTAAAAAAATTTACAATCAACCATTAAAAAGTGTTGACTTTTCATATATTGGGTTGTATTTCGTAAAATAATAAAAAAAATATTTTTTTTTTGCAAAACTATTATTGACAGGATTTTATCAGCTCTCAGCAATATCAAGTCTTGGTCGACCAACTGTTCCGTTTTTGTCAATGCTCAGATATTTATTCATTATGCTATTATGACAAAATATATGGCATTTTCTGTTATCAAATTAATACAAAAAATTTTCATCAAAATTTGTTTGCACCTAAAGGATTATAATTATGTATATGAAAATGTACCTGCTCTTTTTAATACATATTTTTGTTTGCATTCTTATATTATGCAATTAAGAAATAGGTTTTAAAATAATTAAGTTCCTTCTCCAATCAAAAATATATGCGTCAATACCTAGTCATCTTACATTCATACAGGGTCACATACTTTTGAATTCTCATTTGGATTCTCCATATATTCTTAATTATTAAAATACTTCTCGAAAAAGACCGAAATGAAACGGTCGGGGGGGTGGTATAAAAGAATGACCTCATACTAAAAATATAAATTCTACCTCTTCAATATTCTTTGAATAATAATATAATAGTCTCCCGTTTTATTATACCGCTGTCGCGGCTTTGGGAGGTATAGCAGGGTAGTCTGCTATATCTAGGGCCTACGGTATACAAGGAAGGTAACATGGCCAGGTGCTACGCTTCAACCGTCTATTATTACCCCTGGTTTTACCCAAGGGTACTCATTTTTTATTCAGGCTGACTCGACCTGGGGGCCTATATAGACATTTTTAAAATGTCTAGATGTTCTTGCCGGCGGTAGGATTCGAACTCCGGACCACCGGCTTGCGAGGCAAGCATCCTACCGCTTTGCGCTACGCAGGTCCTATTCTTTGAAGGGAAGCTTAAGTATTCTTTTTTTGGCCTCTGCAGTCACAAGAAAAAGTTTTATATTTTTAACTTGCGATTTCTCTTAAGTTTTGCAGACAATAAAATACACATGACGTTATCTCTTCTTTACTTTATCGTTATCTAAATAACAACTTTAGAATGTATGCCGTCAATTTTTATCGGAACAAGTGACTACACTGGTAAGGTAAACTTACCACTCAAGGGGGGGGGGGGGGGGGGGGGCATTTTGGCCACCCCTTTTGGGTTATATAAATAGTTTATTTTGTTTTAAATGAAAAATTCAAGGCGGGCTGGCAACTTCGTTCCTGAAAGTGAATATTTATTAAAAAGTCATATGTTTTGGATTCGAAAAAATCGGAAAAATACAAAACATTTTAATTACAGTTTAAATGAATTAAAAAGTAAATAAAAATGATTTAGACAAATAGTGAAAATAAGCTAAAAAGCCGTCGAAATGTAACATAAACAATAAATAATTTAAATTCAAAAGTTAGGTTCTGGCAAAAACTTGACTAATAATTAAGCGACCTGGTAAGCGAAATTGCGGGATAGTTTTAAAAGCGGCGTTGTTTTTGCGATAGTTTATATAATATCATATATATATATATATATATATATATATATATATATATATATATATATATAATATATATATATATATATATATATATATATATATATATATATATATATATATATATATATATATATATATATATATATATATATATATATATATATATATATAGGCAGATGGCAACATGGCCGGAGAAGAGAGCGCCGGCGAATTGCGATTTAATTTAAAACTTGCAAAGGTTTGCGAAAGAAAATGTTGTTTCCACTATTGTGAGATGTGCAACGTGTGTAAAGCAGTTTTCCATCCATCTTGTGCTCTAAGGGGTAGCTGGCTTGGTAGTTGTTGGCAAAAATAACTTAGTCAAATGCTGTGCTATAGAAAGTGAGGTTATACCAGAACAAAACTTTAACGAAAACATCAGAATGCTACTAGCTGCGAAAGAAGAATTACTTAAAAGTTAGGACGAACTTATTTCCGAATTAAAAGCTAAAGAGCATGTCCTATTAGAAAATATTAAAATATTAAAAGAAAATAAATCTTTATTAAACGTGAACACTGGCAACGTTGCAAATAAAAGTTACAGTTCTACGGTTGCTACGCCAATACCACAGACACAGAACATTGCTGACAGGCAGATATCAGCTGACGAATTAAAATCAAAACCAAAACAAAATATTCACCAAACGCATCAACAAAATACAGACGTTAATAGACAGAACTTAAACGCTAGTATTCTTCATGCTCATACGGCTAATAAAATGCAAGAAATAATAAATTTAGGCCACACAGAAAAATCATGAAGGAGAATGGCAGCAGCAGCATAGAAGGAGATACCGCAAGTTTATGGTTGGGAATAACGAAGAAACCAAGGATGTGCAGTCAGTACCTAAGTGTGTATCCCTTCATGTAACTAGGTTTGCACCAAATACGACCACAGAAGACTTTAAAGCGGCTTTTTTAGACCCCCAATTTTTAAAGATGTACGGTGTGAGTCTCATCCATCTAAACACCCTAAACTTTATACGTCAATGAAAGTTACCATCAGAAGAGATGAACTAAAAAAAGCTTGGAAGAGGAAAGTATGATCATCTGGTACCCTCGTGTCTCATTTTTTAGTAAAAAACGAGGATGCCAACAAGGCAGATGGATCCTCAGAATCAGAATTAATGATACAAACACTGCAGACCCAAAATCTAAACATTTTCTATCAAAATGTACGAGGCCTACGCACTAAAACAAGCGACCTATATACCAATGTTCTTAGTGAAGAGTTTGATATAATCCTATTAACTGAAACATGGCTTATAGATGGAATCTCTGATGAAGAACTTTTTGATAATCGCTACATAGTCTTCCGCAAAGATAGGGCCAGTGGCAAGACATTGGGGTGGTGGAGTTATGGTAGCATTAAAAAAGAAATTTATTGTAGAAAGTATTAAAGTTATTTGTAATATAATTGTTGAGTGCTTGTTACTTAAGGTAAGGTTTTTTAAAACATATTGATTTTATGTCTCCTGTGTATATATACCTCCTGGTATAAGGTTAGATATTTATGAAGAACTTTTTTAGAACTTTATAACCAAGTATTGTCAGAAAATGTTAATATTATCATATTTGGAGATTTTAATATTCCTGGATTTATTAACTTAAGTTGTGAAAAGAGCAGCTTGCTTAAATAATTTCAAAATCTAAACAATTTAAATCAATATAATACAATTTCAAATTGTAAAAATAAACTGCTTGATCTTATAATGTCAAACATATCCATAACCAATCTAACTATGTCTGGGTCACCTTTGGTACCTGAAGATTATTATCACTCGGCACTAGAAATGTTACTATAAAAGAAGTATAAAGAATATAGAATATAAAGATAATTCATACACTGAGAGTAATATACAACAGTCTTATAGGTATGATTATGCCAGGGAAGACTTTAATCTTCTGTATTAATTAATAAGGGACACTGACTGGTCAGATATGTATAATTGTATAACTGCTACAGATTGTATTAATCAATTTTTACGATAAATTGTATGACTGCATTGATCAAGCCATCCCAAAAAAAAATTATTAAAAATAGACTAAAAACAGAAATATCCAGCTTATTTTAGTATAGACCTTATTAAAAAAATCAGACAAAAAAACAAATTAAGCAAACATATAAAAATAAGGAAAGCTAGTGCTATCGATAACTATAAATTCAAGAGTCTTAGAAATACTATTAAAAAGCAAATCAAAAATGAATTTATGCAGCATCAAAATAATATTGAAGATAACATTTTGCATGACCCAAATAGTTTTTTGGACATTCATAAGAAGTAGGAGACAAACCAGCGGTTTTCCTCACGAGATGTCTTTAAATGATCATACATATACAGGCCCTCAGGATATTTCCATGGCTTTTCTCTCATCATTTTAGCTCAATTTATCAGGTATCATCCACACATCAGGGTAGTTCACAGGGATCTTTTTTAACTTTTTCAGTTATTAGTGAAGAAGATGTGAAGGTTAGTATAAAAAAAATTAAAGCCAAAAAAAGGCCATAAGTAGTGATAATATCCCTGCCTATATATTTAAATGATGTTCTGATATATTTCAAAAGCCATTATCACATTTATTTAATCTATCTCTTAAAACTAACACCTTTCCAGACAAACTCAAAGAGGCTACGATTACTCCAGTTTTTAAATCAGGTAATAGAAACAATATAGAAGACTATCGTCCTATAAGTATCCTTAATTCACTGGCTAAAATATTTGAATCTATTCTCTATATGAATATACTGAAAAATTTTGAAAATGATTTTGCTCCAGAACAATATGGTTTCTTGCCTGGGTTATGCACAACTAGTAATCTGTGCATTCTGTCTAATTTTGCTAGTGAGGCAATAAATAATAAACTCCAATTAGATTTAATAATGACTGACTGCTCAAAGGCCTTTGATATGGTTGACCATGGCATTCTTTTATCGAGATTGAATGAGTTTGGTTTTTCGCATGATGCTTGTACATTTATAAAATCGTATGTGGATTTCAAGGTTTCAACGAGTCAAAATTGGTAGGTGTTTATCAGATAAATTTCAGGCTACATCTGGTGTCCCCCAAGGGAGCAACTTAGGGCCTTTGTTTTTCTTAATTTTTGTCAACTCACTACCACAATCTCTTAAATTTTCTTCTAGTTTGATCTATGCTGATGATTTTAAGCTTTTTTAAGACTATACATACTTCAAATGATTGTACTCTGAGATAGCGCGTTGACCTCAGTTGTGGAATGGTTTATGGACAACAATATGATCTTGAATATTAAGAAGTGTGGAGTCATATCTTTTACTCGCAAAATCGACTACATTTAAAATAATTATAGAATTGACAATTGTGTAGTATCTAGGAAAACCAAATGTAAAGATCTGGGGATATACTTAAAGGCTAACATGAAATTTAATGAACACTATATAAATATTGTTAATAAGGCCTACAAAATATTGGGATTTGTAATAAGAAATTCCAAACACTTTAGTATAAACACAACCATTAGACTATATAACGCTTTAGTCAGACCAAACTTGGAATATGCATCAGTGGTATGGACTCCTGAGGCCAAAGTTCATATTAATCATATAGAAAAGGTACAAAAAAGATTTCTAAGGTATTTATACCTTAAGAAATACAATGTGTATACTCACCTTACGCCATCAAAAGAGTTGCTTCAAATATTTGGCTTGCAGTCATTAGAGCAAAGAAGAAACATGCATTGTGTTGTGTTTATTCATAATGTCATTAACAATGTTAAATATAAGACATGTGGTTTGATCAACTTTATTAGGTTTCATTTGCCAAAGGTCAACCTAAGGGTAAACAGTAATGACCTATTTTCTTGTAGTCCATATAATTCTTGTGCAATAATAAACTATATGCAATATCAGTGGAATGAGTTAATAAAGATCTCTGATATAGACCTCTTTACCTGTAGTGAAAGGGATATTAAAAAATGTTATGAATAGATAAGTAATGGACTGAATTTTAAAATTTTATTAACTTGCGTCTTTTTTTTTTAATGTGTTTTACTTTCTGTGTTTTTATTTTGTACTTGTGTGTATATTGTAGTATATTGTATTTTTTGTGTGTATATTTTTTATACCAAGTAATGAGCACTCTTACATGTAATTACTACCTAGGTGGTGTTTGTAAGTTTTAATAAATAAATATATATTATATATATATGTATATATATATATATATATGTATATATTATATATATATATATATATATATATATTATAGATATATATATATATATATATATATATATATTTAATATATGAAAAATAGATGCTATGAGATTAGAAATAAAAAGATGAAGAAAGAAAATATCAAATAAAAGATAGGTGAAAATAAAAACAGAAAGAAATTCAACAGATAGAAACAGAAATCTAAAGAAATTAAATTAAAATTAAACTAATTAAAGAAAAAAGTAAAGGTAGTAAATAATCACAAATATTTCCTAAAATAAAAGAGAAATTTTTCATAAGAATATTGGGTGTTCAATATTATATAATGTTTTATATACTTTGTGAAAAAACTAACAATAAATCTAGATAACAAATCAGATTTAATTGTCCTAGCGGCTAATATCGCGGATATCAGATTGGTCTAACTTGGCGAATAAAAGGATCTTACCAAAAAATAAAAATATTGATATAAATATACTTATTTTAACCCTGAAATGCTATTGTGTATTTACACCCACATAACTAGTATCGTGAGGCCATGTCATAGATGACCCGAATTTTAAAAACCTCTAAACAAGATATAAAAATATAGGTATTTATTTTTTTTTTGTATTTTTAATAAATGCATGTGTATATAAAAAGAGATTTTTTCCAAACTTAAATTTTATTTCAAGAAAATTAAGATGCTATAATAAAAATTATTAAACTTTTAAAAGAAAATGACTCTGAGATAGCGCGTATATCAACACATGATCTTGATGCCGTACTTGGCTGGTTTGGTTTTCATTTACATTACAAAAGGGCATCTACCTCTAAACCCAACGTGCATGTCGTCCACTATAACATAATCGGAACAAGTGTAGTTTGTTATTATAGTTAAATACGAAACAGGTAAATAAATAGGACACTGCTGCAAGTCGATCTCCATTGGCCTTCTTTTGCTCTCTTATTTTAGAGTTTTCAAATCTTTTTGCTGTAAGAAGAAATAAAAAGCGTTTTTTTGACATAGAAGCACAAAAACTTGGCCAACCTAAAACACTTGTCGAAAATAAAGAATCAACATTCTCATGACTGGACTTTAGTACACCTGAAAGGTATAAAGAAATCAAAAAGCCTTAAGTTCACGTTTGTTTAAATGATCGACAACTGTACAGGTATCCCCGTAATTCAAACTGAGCTCAGTAATTATTTAATTTGTGTACTTTAGAATGGGAACCAATATGTCAGGTGTTATAAGAAGTGACCAAGATTCAAGTGGACTGGATGGTTTTTGTTCTTAAGGCAGGTCCACAAAAACCAGAAGGGTGTGTAATAATGTTCTGCAGGCGAGTTTTTTATGGTGCCGGAGCTGTTTCACATTCGTTGCTTGATAAGTCACTTAAGTCAATTTCTGAATCTGTGTCGTGATTCGAGTGTTCACTTTCGCTGTTAGTATCACTCTTATTAGAGTCGCTATAAGTGTCAATATTCTCGGTTGGCTCCTCCAGGGATTCGAGAAAGTCAAAAACATTATCACTTGACACCGTACTTCTTCTTTATTTATTCTTAAAGCCATTTTAATGTCTTAAATAATAATAACGTAACTACTATGCTGGGGTCAAATCCTACCGGAACTCAGCAGCACGTGTGCACTATCCCACTGATTGTTTACTACTAAGCGGCATGCTAAACTACGTACTAAATTGGAAAAATGCTTGGAATAACAAAGTCGTTTGCCAAATTGTCTACCAGTAGCACACGCAAATTTAAGTCCTGGGGTCAAATTTGACCCCACAATAGTAGTTCAGGGTTAATAATTATATTTATATACTTATTTAAATAATAAAAATGCACCGTTTTAAAAAAAAAATAATAACATATAGAATAAATATTATAACATACTAGATAGAGAGTATATTAAGATAACTAAATATAATTTTTTAACGTATATTTAGCAATCTATTAGTTATAAACATTCTATTAATAAGCGTCTTTGAGGTGCGAAATATAAATTGACCTTAGAGAGGTTAGTCCAATGACAAGATATCTAAATATAAAATGAAGATGATGATGGACAAATCAAACACAAAAATAGTAATATAAAAACGATAGAGAAAAAAATAGAACAAGCCTGAGGAAATAACAGAACATACCGACCATTTATAGACTTCTATAAAGAATAAGTAGATTTTTGTGTTTTCGATACACAGCCAACAATAGAATCCGCATAAATTAATTTTCTAAACTTTCCCAGATTTGAAAAACAAAAGCTACCGTTAATCGCTGTTTGTATATTTAGAAACATTTTTTCAATATACTTATTTCTAATTATATTCTTATCTAGTAAATATTTTAAATTTAGCAATTCAGCATTAGTCTAAAATAGGTCCACATTACTTTTTACGCACAAAAATAAAACGGTATAGTTCTTTTCCTATTTATATATTGTGTCGAAATAAAAATTTCGATATTTCTTTAAGTGATCAATTTTATTGATCTCACGAGAATCGTAAAAAATGGTAAAAATCGCGATACGGTAATTTATTTAACACCTTTATAAAAACTTTCTTTCGAGTATATTATCGGCAAAATACAAAACTGCTTACGAAAGCTGCACACTCTACCTTTAAAATGCATCTTGATGTTTATCGATAGGACATTTGGATCCAAAGATATCGAATTTTTACCGTCAAGCTGATACAAATTTTATTGACTGACATGCAAAATCGACGGTCATTTCAAGCGTTGTTTCTAAAAGATCGGTTAATTGTACACAAAAAATGCTTATAAACATTTTTGTTTATAATTATCTTAGCTACATTTTTTATTTGAACTATTTTTGAAGCACGGGAGTGAATCTGTGAAACCATTACATATGTAAGATAATGAGTAAGAGAGAGACATAAGATATATTTTCTCTCTCTTCCTCTCGAGAATAAAAATGTTTCTTTTGTATATCTAATTATTAAATGTTCATAATTATTTTAGGCTTTTGTATTTCAAAATAATCACTGTATGACAGACAACTGTCAATTTTGAAATCCGTTAGTATCATGTCTAATTGGCATATCTTTTACGTGTTTGGTTCATACGCTGGTGTACGTGAGTTCGAATCCCAATATGAATTTCCTTTTTTATTTTTGAAATATTTAAAAACCTCACGTTAATGTTATTAAATATATGTAATATACGCAAAAATGCTAAATTTTAAATTAAAATGAAAATTTACAACATAATCCGAGTTGTTGGTTTTTTATTTTTATCTTCGTAAAGTAAGTTATGTATATTGGCAGTTTTAAATACTTATGAATATTGCATTTTAATTTGTATTGTATTATTATATTGAATTATGTTGCAGTGTATTGCAGAGTATGTGTAAAAAATTTTTTTTGCATTCAACTCCTTTTATACATATGTATATGAAAATAAAAATATATATTTTCATTAAAATATTAATACAATCCTTCAATTAATATACTCCTATTACAGGTCAAATGTTTATATACAGCAAACGATGCACCATATACCTATATACCTAATTCTTTTTCTCTTTCTGCTCTCTTACCTATAGCATTAAATATGTAATGGTTGTGCAGATTGACTCCCATATCAATTTGTAACGGCGAACACGTGTATAGAAGTATAACTTCTACCGGCAGTCCCACTGGACTGCCACACCCGTTTTTTTTTCTACGGTGTACAGATTTTTGGTAAATCGATTTTTTTGCGTTTTAACCACCCTGCGAGGGGGTTTTAGGGGGAAGCCCAGGGGTAAAAGTGGTAAACTTTATTGCATCTTTTTTGGGGTTCCAAAATAAATATTCTCTGCAAAAATTCAGCTTGTTCGTATGGTTTTTAGAGGTAACTCTCTGACGACTGGACTATTTAGTCGTTCTAGATTAACTTTGATAAGAATAAAAAATAATTATTGTTATATTTTAGGTATTGTAGGAGCGCGCATTGCCAATAACCATAAATATATGTTTGCAGCTTAATAACTATTAAGCACAAACAAACACTTTATTATGCTGTCCAGTGGCTACTTTATTTCACTTAAAAGCTTAATGTACAATATCATGAAACAATTTGCATTAACGAACATTATCAGTTTCATACCACAATTTATGTCAATAATAATATATTTAGTATTTAACATAGTGACCAATAAAGAATGTACATGCTATTTGTATAAAATGTGGTTTTCACTGACTAATTTTAAGCTATGATTCATATTTTGACGATTTTGAGAATATATTTAAGAATGCTGGTCAGTATACTTAAAATTAGAAAATATTATTAAATAAATCTATTGTGTTTATTCATCACCTGCACACGGTTCATCTCGAGTTTTCAGGAAATCTTGTGTAAATGTTTTAAGATCGGCATTTTTTTCACATTTAGTTAGTAAGGTGTCTGTAAAGCATTGGGCAAGTCCTTTAGCTGCGCTGAAATAGTTTTAATGATAAGATTATATAACTATAACAGGTATTTTATACAACAATTACTAACTAAAACATATATCTAAAATTAAAAATGAGACGAAATTTTATACAAACTAAGACCAAGCTCTGAAATTTATATTTAACAGACAACTAGGTGGTAGTTACCAAGCAGTAGGTTAGCGAGTCGCAAATTAATATTAAAAAACTAAATATTTTACAACAGGTTTAAAACTAAAAATAATTCGTATATGAATCCATACACATCATCAGGTCATTCTAAATATAAATCACTTATATAAAGAATATCAAGAATATGTAGCTGTAAATTTGACGGAAGCGAGTATTATTTGAACTGGAAATTATTTTTTCAAATTTTCGTTATAATTATAAAATTATTGATCTACTTTTGAATAGAACTGATAATGCACATGGATCACTATACGAAAC
>NW_027314623.1:0-12420 GCF_040954645.1 Diabrotica undecimpunctata | reverse complement strand
ATGCGGTATGAAACAAGATGCAGATTATGCAAAACAAAATCCTGAAGAAATTACAGTGATTGCATTTAACTTGATGCGAACATTGCCTACACCAGTTATCAGCACTGGAATTTCTTATTATAAACGCCAGTTGTGGACTTACGTCTTAGGAGTCCATAATTTGGCTACTAATAATGCTCATATGTATGTTTGGAACGAGACACAAGCATCATGAGGACCTCAAGAAATAGGATCCTGTTTACTGCATTATTTTAAAAATGTTGTTACAACAAAAAATGTTATACTATATTCCGATCAATGCGAAGGGCAGAAACGTAACATAAAAATGGCTGTCCTTTGCGATTTTATTGTGTCACATCCTGATATTGTGGTGGAAAATATTGATCATAAGTTTTTAGTCAGCGGACATTCCTACCTTGCCTGTGACCAAGATTTCGGAGTAATAAGTAAGCAAAAAAAATTTTTTAAAGATATCTACGTACCTAACGACTGGATAAAGGTAATAGCACATGCACGAAAGAAAGCACATTTTACGGTAATAAAAATGACAGAAAACGATTTTTATTCTACTAAGCAGTTAGAAAGAAATATAACAAATTGCAAACTTGATACACAAAAATCAAAAGTCCAATGGTTACAGATTCAGTGGTTGCAATACAAGAAAACAAATCCATTTACAATTTACTACAAATACAGCAATAATGCAGATGTTCTCTTTTACTCACTAGATGTCAAAAAGAGGACATCCAGGCAAATACTTCAGCTAGATTATCTTTATCCCGATGGACGTCCAATAACTGAAGCAAAAAAAAAGATCTTTTGGAATTACTTTCATTTATACCTCCAATCCATCATGGATTTTACACAAGCACCAGAATAATAAGATCCACTATACAGCAAGAAGAAGAGTTTATTACCGATGAAGATTAAGTATTTTTGTTACTTTGTTTTTTAATAAAGCGTATTTTTAACATTGATATTGTATTGTACTCTAGGTCTAATCCACATTCCTATTAAAATTTTTAAGGGCACACTGATGCAAAAGCGGTCTAATCCACAAAAAAGCGTTAATTTTAATATTTTTGTTAAATATACTGCAAGATCTTCGAGTTTTTTGTTATTAGTTAATGATTTGTAAACAATAACTACCTTTTGGCATCATATTTTAATTTTATAAAATTTCAAAAAAATGCATATATTTTTGGTTCATGTAAATCCACTATTCAATATTTGGGGTTAGCCCACTCTTGCTCTCATAGCCTCTTTTGGATTTAGAGTTTTTAGGGGCTAAATAATGAGCCATAAAAATGGCGGACATATTACTTATCGTTAATTTTTCCCCAAACAATTGCAATTTCATCCCTGTCCGCCACCCCTTATGTATCCACTCTCGCGTCCGCCCTTTGGGATTTAGTCTAGTTATACCAAGATCTTACTCTGGGCAAATTTTCAGCCATATTATCGATCGTTAATTTTTCCAAAAAAAATTACAACTTCATCCCTGTATAGCCACCCCCTGTACCACGAGGGGCGTCCGCCTGTAAGGCAAAGTCTTAACCCAGTTACAATGAATATATTCCAATAGAGAAATGTCATATTACTGATCAGTTCAAAATTTCGGCTCTAGCTCTCCGACTATTAGGCAAGCTTCTCTTTCCTTTAAAGGATACAGATAGTTGAACGATATTTTATACAATGTCTATCACCGGGTATGGATTTATTTTGTCTTTATCAAGTTTTATATTGGTCCACTATTTCAAATGCAGTTCAAACAGACATATATTAAATTATATGTTCCGATTTAAATTCGTTCAATCTGTATATAATATATTATATTATATACAGATTGAACGAATTTAAAACGGAACATATAATTTAATATATGTCTGTTTGAACTGCATTTGAAATAGTGGGCCAATATAAAACTTGGACAAAAATAAATCTATACCCGGTGATAGACATTGTATAAAATATCGTTCAACTATCTGTATCCTTTAAAGGAAAGAGAAGCTTGCCTAATAGTCGGAGAGCTAGAGCCGAAATTTTGAACTGATCAGTAATATGACATTTCTCTATTGGAATATATTCATTGTAACTGGGTTAAGACTTTGCCTTACAGGCGGACGCCCCTCGTGGTACAGGGGGTGGCTATACAGGGATGAAGTTGTAATTTTTTTTAGAAAAATTAACGATCGATAATATGGCTGAAAATTTGCCCAGAGTAAGATCTTGGTATAACTAGACTAAATCCCAAAGGGCGGACGCGAGAGTGGATACATAAGGGGTGGCGGACAGGGATGAAATTGCAATTGTTTGGGGAAAAATTAACGATAAGTAATATGTCCGCCATTTTTATGGCTCATTATTTAGCCCCTTTTTTTTTATTTAACATCCAATGTTTATTGCAATCTGTCTCATTATAAACAATAAGCAATATGTATAATATATGTACAATAACATAGTGGGAAGCTGCCCAGTGGCGAGCACCCAGGTAAAAGATAACATAAATATAATCTATGATATATCAGCTAATTTGAACTGAACAAACAGAGTTTAATACAGGTAAACATCACTGACACGCATATGAGAATTACAAGGCAAAAACACAAATTAAGGAAAGATTTAGAAAACACCTGAATAGAAACTTGTTATTTCACCGCACCATGACACTATGTTCTATTTTTCCTGATTTACTAGAGGTCCAAAGGGTCTGGTCGTTTTAATCTTCTTACGTGTGAAATGTTGAGCAGATCCGTGGCCAGCGGATTTGGATGGCAGGATAGTCTGTTCTTGTATACAGAGTTTACAGCAGATATTGCTTCGCAAACTGTTTGTAGCTGTAAATCGTGATGTAATCTGTGGTTCGTGATATACCAAGGGGCATTACAGATCTGGCGCAGTACTTTCGATTGGAAACGTTGAAGTTTTGTATGTTGGTATTACTTGCTGTACCCCAGATTTGTGCTGCATATTGCCATACCGGTTTTAAAATACATTTATATATCAGAAGTTTGTTCTCCAGGCTAAGATTTGATTTTCGACTCATGTACCAATACATTTTCCTGTAGATTAAGCTGAGTTGAAGGCGTTTCTTCCAGATGTGGATGCCCCAATTAAGTTTGCTATCCAGATGGATTCCTAAGTATTTAACGACGTTATTAACTGGTAGTGGAGTGTTGTTTATAGAAACTGGTGGCGCGACACCTTTTTTTAAAGTAAACGTTATTTGTGTTGATTTTAAACTGTTAACTTGGACTCGCCACAGCTTAAGCCAGCTCTCTAGTTTAAGTAGGTGATTTTGTAATACCTGGGCTGCTTCAGTTGCTGTAGAATTTGAAGCCATGATAACTGTGTCATCGGCATATGTAGCGATTGTTGTATTGGTCGTCGTTGGGAGATCTGATGTGAATATTAAGTAGAGGGTGGGTCCTAGTATGCTTCCTTGTGGAACTCCGGAACAAATTGGAAACAGGTTAGTGATTTCCCCACCTCTTTTGACTTGAAAGAATCGATCTGTCAGGTAGGATCTTAAAAGTGAACTTATGGGATGAGGAAATATAGATTTAATTTTGGAGATAAGACCTACATGCCAAACTTTGTCGAATGCTTGAGAGACATCTAGAAATGCAGCAGTACAGTAATTTTTTTGTTCAAGCGAATTTCTGATAGTCTTTACCACCCTATGAATTTGTTCGATAGTACCATGTTGTTTCATAAACCCAAACTGATAATTCGGTAAAACATTACTGTCATATAAAATAAGCTCCAGTCTTCTCAGAAAAAGCCGTTCAAATACTTTAGATATAATAGGCAACAAGCTAATAGGACGGTATGAAGATACTTCCGTGTGATCCTTATTAGGTTTTGGAATCAGAACAATTTGAGCAACTTTCCATTGGAGTGGAAAATAACCTGTTTTTAATATTGAATTAAATATATAAGTTATTAAACTTACGCCTTCGTTGGGTAGATTTTTTAGTACTAAACTAGATATTAAGTCATATCCAGGTGACTTTTTAATTTCCAGATTATCAATTATTTCTTTGATTTCAGATTTCTTAACAGGTTTAATAGGTGGAGCCATTTGATATGGTGCATTTACGACTTCATGGATAGCTTGTTCTTCTTCAACTGAGACTTCCCTCTGATGCGGTTGAAATACCTCGCATAGATGATTTGCAAAAGTATATGCTTTATCTATGTCAGTTTTAGCCCAAGTGCCATTTTGTTTCCTGATTGGCATATTCATTTGTTCGTTGTGTTTAAGTTTTTTTGTTAGTTTCCACAGCGAATAGTTTGTATCATCTGCAGGTGAGAGGTTCTTTAAATATTTGTTGATTCCACTGTCTTTATGTTGGATCAGTTTTCTTTTGAGTAGTCTGCAAGCTCTATTCAGATTTGTTTTATCTTCTGGATGCCTAGTGAGCTGCCATATCTTTCGCAGTTTTCTTTTTTCCATTATGAGTGTATTTATGTGTGCAGGATAGGACTCGGAATTGTGTTTGTAATAAATTTCTGGGGTGGACGTCCAAGCAGCTTGCTGAATAACTGTAGTTAAGTGAGCAACTGCGTTTTCTATGTCACTATCACTTTTAAGAGGCAAGTTTAGATTGATGGATGTTTTTATTTCATTTAGCCCCTAAAAACTCTAAATCCAAAAGAGCGGACAGCTGGGTTGGTACAGAGAGCCATAAAACGGGGTCAAATGTATCACTTGCCTGCGCATTTTAGGTCTCGGTAACAATTTTCAAACTGATTTTATTATGATATTTTTATACCGATTGATTTGAAAATATGTATGCTCACTTCTGTTACTATTCTGAAAAGCGTCAAGTAGAGTTTTCCTCAAAATTTTTTTCAAAAAAATTTCCGTAAATGAAAATTTTCGTAATGTTTTGAGGTAAAATCTAATTTGTAGAATCCTTTCGATTTTCTGTCAGTTATACCATGAATTTTTCCAAAAATTTTCAAACGATTTTTCCGATAAGAAAAAAAAATTTAGAAAAACTTTAAAAATTTCGTCATTTTTCTCACTCTCACTGATGTCATCACATTCATCATCTTCGTCACTTTCACTTTCAATAATATCACATTCATTATCTGCTTCATTTTCAATCACTACTTCTCGAATTGATTCTGGCATCTGAGGTCCACTAAACCATTTGAATTTATATGTTTCATCTTCAAACTCCCAACCATGTTCTTCAACAATCAATTCTGTTGGTACTTTTTTATGAGCATTTGTCCAAATATTTGAAATATAATGGGCTCGCAGTAGATGTTGGTGTAATTCATCTTGACATGGTGGTAAGCTTGAAACATCGAATTTTTTTAGTTTTTTTTTAAGGCTCGTTCATATCATTCAACTTATACTGTCAGTTAAATAGTGAAAATATGACATCGTTTACTTTTCTTTTTGTAATTGTTCTCGTCAGTCCTGTTCCATATAAGTGACATATGAAAGTTTCTAAGGTTTCAAAAACTTCATTACAATCGAAGTCAGTTTCACCAAGTTGGATAAAAGCATCTTGATACTTATTACATTTAGCGCATGCGTCTAGAATTACTGATCTAAATGGAACGCCCATCATTATTATTTTAATATTTTAAAATAATAATGATGCAAAATTAATGTCCAAACAGAATTTGTAAAATTATAATTAACTAATGAAAAAAAAAATTCAATCAATTTGAAAGTTAAAAAAAATATTGAAAATATATAAGTACAAAGTAAATTTCAAAACTTAAAAAATTGATAATTCCACTATTAAATTGATTTTTATTAATAATTATTTGTAAAATGTTAAAGGAATTCTACAAATTGAATTCTACCTATTGATAAATAGAAATAATATATTTTGTATTGGATTATTAATGTAATAATAAATCAAATTTTTCTTATATCTGAACAACCATTATTTATGCAATATAAATTTAAAAACCTTTTTATTGTAATAAAAAATAAGTAAAATTACTATTTGTTATACCAAAAATATTTAATAGTTAACATTATAAAATTACTTTAATTTAATAAAATATCAAATATCAAACATTTATTCAATTAAAAATTAATTCGTAAAATATTTATATTTAAGAAAAAATGTGATTTGTAAAGTAAATATGACTTTAGTTTGAAAAAAAAAACATTATCATAATATAATTTTAAAACTACAAAATATTCTATAAAAGATTCAGACGATGACGTAGAGTTTTATCAAATGTTTTAGAAAAGTTTTTCTAATTTTTTTTCTTATCGGGAAAATCGTTTGAAAATTTTTGGAAAAAAATCATGGTATAACTTACAGAAAATCGAAAGGATTCTATGAATTAGATTTTACCTCAAAAAATTACGAAAATTTTCATTTACGAAAATTTTTTTGGAAAATTTTGAGGAAAACTCTACTTGACGCTTCTCAGAATAGTAACAGAAGTGAGCATACAAATTTTCAAATCAATCGGTATAAAAATATCATAATAAAATCAGTTCGAAAATTGTTACCGAGACCTAAAATGCTCAGACAAGTGGTACATTTGACCCCGTTTTATGGCTCTCTGTACCAACCCAGCTGTCCGCCCTTTTGAATTTAGAGTTTTTAGGGGCTAAATAATGAGCCATGAAAATGGCGGACATATTACTTATCGTTAATTTTTTCCCAAAAAATTGCAATTTCACCCCTGTCCGCCACCCCTTATGTATCCACTCTCGCGTCCGCTCTTTGGGATTTCGTCTGGTTATACCAAGATCTTACTCTGGGCAAATTTTCAGCCATATTATCGATCGTTAATTTTTCTGAAAAAAATTACAACTTCATCCCTGTATAGCCACCCCCTGTACCACGAGGGGTGTCCGCCTGTAAGGCAAAGTCTTAACCCAGTTACAATGAATATATTCCAATAGAGAAATGTCATATTACTGATCAGTTCAAAATTTCGGCTCTATCTCTTGGACTATAAGGAAGCGATAAGTGGTTTGACAGCATAATAACTGCTTGTGTAGTCTAGTTTTCACAGTGATTCTAGGCAACCTATTTGGGTGCAGTTTTGACTTGTTCTTGAATGAATTCAGAATCCAGCAGCCCGCTGACGTATTGGATTTTTATAATATAATTATTTGACAACCTTTTGTTGGCCAACCACCTAGAGCGGAGTTGAGCCGAAATACATTGATTTCGTATGTTCCGTTTTAAATTCGTTCAATCTGTATATAAGTATATATATATATATATATATATATATATATATATATATATATATATATATATATATATATATATATATATATTGTTATGATTGTTTATTTTGAGTTCAAACTTAGTTTATTGAGCCAATAAAAAAATTATAACTTATCTGTTATCAAAAGTAAAATAATCCTTATATTACCTGTGTTCGATGGATTCAAAAGATTTTCTAGTTGTCTTTTATCGGGAGAGAAGAAAGGATAATAATACAAATATATTATATTACAAAGATTTACGTTTCTTTATTTTATATGAACGAATAAAACAATTATTAAATTCTGTCGTTATCTTATCAATAAATCAAATTATTATGATAATAAGATTATAAAGCTTCATACATTTATATTACGTGAAAAACCAATTTTACTTAAAATTTTCTTTACTTGAAAAAAGAAACCACAAAACTTTAAACTTTTGATTAGCCTAACAAAACCTCAGTTCTTAAATTTTAATGATAATGACCATGATGTCGAAACGATCCTTCACAGATATAAAATTCAATTGTACAAACACTTACAGTTTATTTTCTTCTTGAGTTGTATGTTGGAACATACCCAGAAAAGTCCAGTCTCCTCAAAGATGTGATCTCCCCTCTTTGGCACCTCGGCTCCTTCTTTACGTCTCTGCAAACATCCTTCAGACTACACAAAAAAACGCCTGATTCACTTCTCCAAACTCCGCTACTTATTTATGACACCAGGACCTCCTTTTGTCAACTTGATGCCGTAAGAATACTTTCACATATACTTTATAAAATGCCCACGGTAGATACAAAGACCTCTTTTAATCCACTTGTTATCTCCGTCTTCAAACTATTCACTTCTTTTCGTTACGCCGGTATCCAAAACTCACGAACCACACCCTATCTTGAGAAAAACGACTGTTTCCTTTCGATGACCAAAATATGACTGACTTCTCCTGTCTCATCATCGACTCCCAAATTCCCATTTTTAAAAACGACCGTCCAATCAAAAAGCTTAAATTGTGTTTACTATGATTATGGAAAAGCCTAATTTCGGTTTCAGAGAAAACTAAATAGCTTACTTTAAAATTGGTTTTTTCAATACATCCTTTATACCTATTTCAAAAGATTAGAATATGGTCATTTAATACTCGACTATACAAACAGTGAAAAAGATTAACTACAGGTAAAATGTCTTCTAATTCTACACAAAGGTTTTTTGATAATTTTGTTTGCAACGGAAACAGGTCGTTTGCCAAACAAATTTCTATTCTTATCTACACTAAATCTTATCTTAAATTACTATATACAATTTGTTTATATTGATTTCTTAAAAATTTATTCCGATGGATATTTTTATTTGTTTTTCTTTGGTTGGGAAAGAAAAAGTATGACAAATCCCCGCCTTTGCATATGATAAAAATTACTGAATTATGCAGGGATTTTTCTCTATGCAAAAACAATACCAGCATTTTATTCATAATATTTGTAAACATCGTTGATATTATAAATTCCCCTAATCTTGTCTGATTCTATGTGCTTCAACTCATAACTATTTATCCCATTCTCATTGTTTACTATGTACGGACCCTCAAAAACAGGCATTAACTTTCCGCACACATTGCTAGGTATGTTGGACACGCGCAATGCTCTCACCATAACCTTCTCACCTTTTTTGAAAGTAACTGGTCTTCTTTTTCTATTTTGGTCTTGCCTCTGGATATATTTTTCGTTTGCTCTCCGCAATCTCCTCTGCACATTTTCCATTATCTGTGTGTATTCCTTTTGTTCTCTATCTTCCCATGGTCTTAGTGGCATTATACCCTTCATTATATATTCTGGGGTCTCTTTCGTTACAGTGCTCGGGATGGTATTTAGATACGTTTCTACTTCGGCTACTTTCCTATCCCATCGTCGATGTTGACCCTCTGTTGTAATCCGTAGAAACTTCGTCACTTCCTGTATAAAACGTTCCGAAGGATTACTCTGTGGATGTCTGATGCTAACAAAATTTGTCTCTATTCCCCGTTCTCGAAGTTGTCCCTTGAAACGATCATTTCTAAAATATGTTGCATTGTCTAGAAGAATCCTTCTTGGTGTTCCTACGGTGCCTATAAAATGGTCGATTTTTCTCATTATTTCTTCCCCTTTCGTGGTACGGCAACTGTATAATTTTACATATTTGGAAAACACATCTACCATGACTAAAACATGTTTATTCCTCTTCGTCGTCATAATTAGATCGCTTAACATATCTATTGCTACAATATGTAATTTGTTCCGGGATATAATATTTTTTGTAACGTTTTCATTTTTAAAATTTCTAATTTTATATTTTTGACAGATCTGGCACTTTTGTGTAATTTCTTTTGCGATGCGGTAATCTTGTCGGCACATATAATTTTCTCGAAAAACCAGCCAGACTTTTCTGCTACCGATATGTCCATTGTCTTCGTGTAATTTCTGTATGATCCTTTCTGCCAATGTCTGTGTTACCACGTATAGTTCCTTTCCATCAATTCGTTTGAAAAATATACCGTTTTCCCTCTCCGCTCTTCTTTTTTCTCTTTCTTCCAGGTCTTCTTGATTTGTTCTAATTTCGTTTAACGAAAATACCCCTTCCTCTTGTGTCAAAATGTTCAATCCTACATGAAAAGCAATTGCTTCCTTTTTCCCCGAGTCTTCATCCCTTGTAAGAGCGTCGGCTATAATGTTGTCTTTTCCTTTTATATATCGAAACTCAAAGTCATACTCCTGTAGTAACAAAATACCTCTATGTATACGATTGTTAACCAGACGATTTTTCATTATATGTACCAAAGCTGCATGATCAGTTTCGATTGTGAATTTTGCTCCCAACAGATAAAATCTTAACTTATTTACACAGAAAAGTACGCTAGCAAACTCTAGTTCAGTCACACTGTATTTTCTTTCGTGTGTTTTTGTCACCCGGGAAATAAAACAAATCGGCACTTCTTGATTGTTTTGTATTTGCGACAAAACTCCCGCAAATTTTTGTATGGATGCATCAGTTCGTAGTATGAAAGGCAAATTGTACATGGGATGATATATTTTCGTTTCTTTCGAGAATTCCTCTTTTAAAATTCGAAAAGCTTTCTCTTGTTCTTCTTTCCAATTCCATTTAACACCCTTCTTCAATAATTTGATCAGAGGAATTTCCTTCTGGCTTAAATCAGGAATTAGTTTTTTAAAATAGTTGATCGTCCCGAGAAAACCTCTCAATGTTTTTAAATTCGTTGGTCTTGGGTATTCATCTATGAGTTTTACCCGGTCCTCGGCTAAACTAACTGTTTGTGTGTCCAATTTAAATCCCAAATATATCACTTCTTTTTGAAAAAATTGACATTTTTCAATATTCAGTTTTAATCCGGCCTTGTCCAATTCTCCCAAAATAATCTTTATGTGTTCCAAATGACTTGATGTATCTGGTGAATAAATGAGTAAGTCGTCGATGTAGTGCACTATGAAATCTTCATATTTATTTAATATTGTATGGAGAGCTCTTACCAATGCTGCACACGCACTTTGTAATCCAAACGGTACTACTTTAAATCGGTATACAATACCATCGATTGAGAAAGCGGTGTAATTTCTACATCTTTCTGCTAACGGTATTAACCAAAAACTATGTTTCAAATCAATTTTAGAAAACATGTGTGTTCCCGTAATTCTCCCAAAAATAGCTTCGATGTTGAGGGGTGATTCATATTGAGATACCGTGTGTTGATTTATATTCCGGGCATCCAAACAGAGCCTCAATTCTCCACTGCTTTTTTTCACAATCACGATTGGGTTGATGTACGGCGAGTCACATCTCTCTATGATTTGATCTTCTAACATTTTGTTAATTTCTCCTTTCACCTCCTGTCGGTATTTATATGGGATCGGATAAGTTTTCGATCGAAAATTTCCCAAGTCTTTAACCTCAAATGAATGTTCATACTCTTTGGCTACTCTGTTTTCTTCATTTATTAAATCTTCATACTTTCTCAATATTACACGCAATTCCTTTTCCTTTTCTTCTCCACATATCAATTTTCTTTCTTTTTCCTCAATTTCTTTACACATATTTATTTTGTATTCTCCCTCCTCCATTTCGCATACTTCTTCAAATACCACTGTTTCAATTGTACCTTTTTCGTCTTCTTTTGTTAATCTTTCTTCTTTTTCTTCTTCTGGGCTCATCTCTTCTTTTGAGGAAACCCACTTTTCACTTTCTTTTGCCAATCTCCTCTTTCTTCTCTGTCCTTGTTTCATTGCCAAATTCATTTCCACCGTTTGTTCTTTGTCTAAATCATTTTTTTGTTTCTCATTTTCCTTTTCCATTTTCTTACTGTCCTGTTCTTCTTCTTTTTCCTCTGTGATTTTCATCGTGTTATTTTTGAAATCTATCACCACATGTTTTTCTGCCAATTCATCCACTCCTACGATCATGTCATGCAACATGTTTGGCATCACAACACATTGTAGTGCATAAAATTTCTTATCCAATCGTACTTTTATTCGTATTCCTTCATTTATCGTTGCCAAAGTCCGTTTATTTGCGCCCACTAAATTTACCTTGGGAATTTTGTAAATCAAATTCGTTAAATTAACTTCCTCTATTAGGTTTCTGTTGATCAGCGTAATTTCCGATCCAGTATCAATCATAATTTTAATCGGTGTCTCGTTGATAAAACCATCTACAAATTTCAGATTTGCTCCACTTATTTTGTCCTTATTTTCTGCCAATTTAATAAATTCCTTCGGGTGACAAAAAATTCCTGTTTGTTTCTTTGTCTTTAGTGAGCGCCTTCGTGAAAAGACGCTTGCTTTTCTTGTTCGCTTCTACTTCTGTCGCTTTGTCTCTCATCCTCATATTCCTCTATGTGTGTGTTGTTGACCGCTCTTCTATTTTCTCTTGGTCTCTCGAACCCGTATCGGTTTCCGCGATTTTCCGGTTCATTCGTTCTATTATTATTTCGGTTTTCCTGATATGTGCGATTGTTGTTTCTATTCTGGTTCTCTCGATATCTGTTTTCGTTCCATTGCCGATTTCTTTGTTCATAATTTACTCTTCCGTTGTCTCTACTTTCGTTTTCCCTCCTCTGGACAAATTCTCTTCTTGTGTACTCTCTCCTAAAGTTTTGTCCTCTATCTCTATAGTCTTGATTTTCTCGTTGTCTATAATTTTCTTGCGTTCTCCTCATTTTTCTTTCT
>NW_027314622.1:0-12432 GCF_040954645.1 Diabrotica undecimpunctata | reverse complement strand
ACGCGCTATCTCAGAGTACTAAATTATGAAAAATACCAATGCTGCAAATATCTTTAATAAAATTGTGGGGGTGAAAGTTACAAAAGTGATCTAATCTAGCCACGAGTTATTCCAAGAACTCGGAATTTATATTCAAGGATGAAAGGCTGTTTATAAAAGACGTTCTTATAAAACTTTTCAATGAATAGTATTACTAATTAACAAGACAAGTTACATTGAAAGCATCAACCTAGTTTGAGAAGAAAAATAGTAAAACAAAAACCTGAAGGTTAACAAATTCATAAAATTAAAAGAATATGAATAAAATAATTATTTAAAGGAAAATATTAATTACCTATATGACGTTTTTAAAGTTACAATGATAAATAGGGTATTGATTATGTACTTAATAAAGGAATTACAACATTAAAGAGGTTTTATTACTTTATATGGTCAATAGACACCCAAATATGAAAAAACCGAAGAATGTTACCATTTAAAAGGGATGCGTTTTTAAGAAAGTGATTAATTAGTCTCTCTGCATTAGGGTACATTTGGGTGAATTATGTGCAGTTTTCGAACTGCACATAATATTTATACACAATATCTATACATATTTACAGAAAAGTTATTTAAAATTAAATTTCTTATATAAACATTATCTTTATAGCAAAAACTAATTTTTTTTTTGACAAAAATATATTAAAAAAAAATCGGTTTGCCTGTAAAGTCGGTTTTACGGGCGAAGATTTTACGTGACAAACGTCTTTTTCTCGGTAGAATATTTATTGATATGAATATTATTAAATTGCACAATAGGAACAAGGAATTGAATGAAAATACGAATTGCACAAATTTTAACTATAGAAACTATATTTTGTTTACTAAAACATTGTACATGTAAACTTAAACTTAACTAATTTCTATTTGAGTGATTTTGTTGAGGATAGGACGATGATAGGAGAAATATGAAATGAAAGGAAGTGTTTCTGCTGTAATGTGTCTTGAACGCCAAGAACGCTCGAGAAAGACAGAGACACAAGCACAGAAGCACGCACCGATTCAACGCGCCTAATTCTATAGTGCTGCGCGCGCAGCGGACCGATCATGTTTGAGTGGGAGAGAGACGCAAGGCATTCGCCGGTCCGGCGGGCCTCTCTCTCGTTCGGTGACTCACTGTAACAGACGTGAGCGGGCGTTACACTTTTCATGAATGACTCCGAGCCACAACCTAATTTAAGACGTTGTCACGTCAAAAATAAAAAAAACACGAGAACACGCGATTTTTTTGTCCTAAGTTGTTCATCGGGGTAAAGAAATAAGTATTGCTAATCAAATAACAAACCTCTATTATTTTCCTTTAAAATAACGTTTAGTAGAAGTCATGAGATTCACAGTATCCGAGATAGGATTGTTCTAAGTTTGGCACTACCACTATTTGTGCGCCATTTTCTCTATTTTATCGCAAACATTTTTGTATAAACTATTCTTGCGCCACTTTAGATATATGCAATGGTAAATTAAACCTAATTAATTTTTAAACGATCTACAGTAGAAGGTTATAGGACTAATTTTAAGCAAGAAGCGGTTCTTCAAACTTGTTCTAAGGTGCGATTTCAGCAAAGTTTTCGGCTTTTTTTTAAATTTCTCAATAAAACTATTATCTTATATATTTAGATATAGGCATTACTAAATATAAAAGGATAGCTTGTTTTTCCTATAAAGGAAAGATTTATACTAGTCTCTTGTAAAAAATATTCTGGACTAACAGGAACCAAAATATGGTTCATCAAAATGTGATGCTTGCACTGATGTTTAATAACTTTTGCGATTATTTTTTTTAATTTCTAGTTATAACTTCTAGTCCAGTCGTCAGAAACTTGACCTCTATAAATCATACCAACAAGCTGAAAGTTTGGTGAAAAATACCAATTCTGGGACCCCAAAAAAGATGCAAAAAAGTTTACCACCCCCGGACTTCATCTAAAACCTCCTCGTAGGAGGAGCACTTTTTGTGTAAAATGGAGCTTTTCTCAGAAAAAATGCTTCAAGCTGTACCTGAGATAATTTAAAACAAAAATGAACATTTTTTGTTCAAAATCATCTCAGTTATATTTCGTGTTTAAAATATTTTTTCTACGTGCGTATAGATTCTTGGTAAATCGATGTTTTATCGAAGCCGGGGGAGTGATAATCTTTTTTGCATCTTTTTTGGGATCTTAAAATGTGATATTCATAGCAAAATTTCAGCTTGTTCGTATGTTTTTTTAAAGGTTTAGGCGGCAGTTTTCGTTATATTTTTTCCTTTTTCCTTTTTCCTTTATTGGTATATTTACGTATAAATATAAAAATTGTTGCATCTTAATTTGACGAACAATAACTTGCTTATCGTTAGTCCTATTTTACTCTAAATACAATTTAATTAATTAAATAAAATTAAATAAAATTAAATAATAAATAAAATTAAATAAACTAAATAAAATTAAATAAAATTAAATAAAATTAAATAAAATTAAATAAAATTAAATAAAATTAAATAAAATAAATAAAATTAAATACAATAAAATAAAATAAAAATAAAATAAAATAAAATAAAATAAAATAAAATAAATAAAATAAAATTAAATTAAATTAAATAAAATTAAATCAAATTATATAAAATTAAATAAAATTAAATAAAGTTAAACAAAATAAATAAAATTAAATAAAACTAATAAAATTAATTAAAATTAAATAAAATTAAATAAAAATTAAATCTAAAATTTCATACTATAGGTAAAGGTTAGGCTCTAGCTATCAAAACTTCATAGTGGCCAGTCAATGAAAAGAATACATGTATTGATCTCGTTTATCTCTTTACCGATCTCGGTAATCATAAAAAATCCAAAAATCGCGTCACGTTTATTTATGTAACACCTGTATTAAATCTCAGTTTATTTGCAGCAAAATACAAAGACTACATACGAAAGCTGAACTCTTTACCTTTAAAACACTTTTTGATTTTTATCGATAGGTGGCTTGAATCAAAAGATATCGAAGTTTTATCTTCGAGCTAATTCAAATTTTATTGAACATTGATTTCGCGCCTCGTAACTAACATGCAAAATCGACGGTCGCTCCAAGCGTTATTTCAAGAGAACGGTTTATTCTACACAAAAAATGCTTATAAACATTTGTGTTTAAAATAATCTCAGCTACATTTTTTATTAAAAACATTTTTTTCTACTGTGTACAGATTCTTGGTAAATTGATTTTTTGGGTTTTTACCCCTGTGAGGAGGGGTTTTAGGGGGATGCCCGGTGGTAAAAGTAGTAAACTTATTTACATCTTTTTTGAGGTCTCAAAATTAATATACTTGGCAAAATTTAGTGGCATTTTCGTCTCTGACGACTAGAGTAATAGTACCGCCGAGTGTAGCACCTTTTTACTTTAATTAATTTTCACAAAAAATCACTGTTTTAAACATGGTTTTTGTCAATATCGTACATCTAACCATACTTAAATGAGATTGAATGGACGTAGTACATTTCAAACTGACACGAACACGAGTAATGTTGTGGAATATTTATAATTTACTCAATTCTAATTTTTTTTTTCTTCTAAATGTATCTAATTGTTTTCTATATCTAGTTTTGATATTTCTATAAGTCGAAAACATTATTCTAGTCTATTCAACAAGCAGCGTCATACAAGTAAATTTGGAACATTGCCGGTTTTTCAAATCTGTTAATTATAACAAAAGTTTGCAAGAAAAATAAAATTCCTGTATAACATGAATCATAAAAATTTTATTTTAAAAATTCTTTAAAAATATATATTTTAAAAATGCCCTTTCAAGTTACATCAAATGACGTTTTCGGACTAATAAGTACCTCATCAGTGCAGTTACCTAAAATAAGTGTCAAGACTTTAATGAAGGCATTCTTAATATTGAGCGATCGAATGTCCTTGGTATCAATTTTTACCACACCCTTCTTTTTTGCTGTCCAATATTCAACGCCGTATATTGTCTGCCGGATAAGCTGGTATTTCACCAGTTTTGCAGAATTTACTTTTTGGTTCCTTAAAATTTTTCTGCCATATAACCACACAATCAACCACCTCATACACTTTTGTACGCATGTCTATCTATAGTGCTGCTATACACTACCTAACCTGGATGTATAAATCCATCGATTCTATTAAGCACCAAGGTAGACTGTGACTCTGACCTCGCCAGTATACCTAGCAGGATCTACGTGGCGAGCAAATTCTCATCCACAACAGGGCGCTCTCCACTAAATAGCAAATTAGAAACATCCTATGAATATATAGGACCATCGGACTGATTAAGATAAACTATAAACTAAACTAAAAACATGACAGAAGCTGCAGTCATTCATTGAAGATTTGTTGATATTTGCCACACATTTACATAAAACTACAGTAAAAAAAAACGTACACACATACACTATATTCACGCAGCAAATTAATAAACATAGTAGCATTACCAATGACTCATCTTACAGTGAGATGTATGCTGCGCCTATTGCAATATCCAATCCAGAGTTGTAACACCATCGATCCGTTATGATGCATAGTGCAGTAAAAAAGTGTTTCCTAAGCGATACTCCTGAAAGCTGGTGAGTTTTGTAAAGACTCAAGCATTGGTATAATATGGGCAAACTACTGAGTCTGACAATATATTATCCCAATTCGTGGAAACAAAATGGAAACAGGACAAAACGATATGCTCAGAGATGGACTCCAAAATAAGTGACTAAGTGAAAAAAAATAGGGAATGACTCCAATCAGGGATCTATAGGCAAATCTTTAGAATAGTAAGGCAGCTTTAGCGAAACTTACTGTTGCTAGGAAAAGGTTTTATATCGTCTGATACAAAAGGCCTAGATTTACCAGTGGCCAAATAAGGAGTGTCTACTGTTTGCGGAGAACTTATAAACACATCAAAAATATCTAAAGGATACATGGTTTTTTTTTCTCATATATACATCAATTTTAAATGGATTTTAAAAAATGACATACCGTTATAATGCTTGCTTAGTCAAGCAATAAAATAAGCTTAATTTTACTGTAATATAATTTCTTAGGTTAAAATAATTTAACAAAAGTTTAGTGTACTAATTTAATATAAAATTTTAATATAAAAGTCAATATGAAACATAAAAATATAACAAAAGATATGTATAATGATCTGTGTTTTCTTTGCAGGATTAATTACAGCTTGACACCTACTTGGCTTACTTAAAATTCAATTGGCAATTTCGTTTTCAGGCAATAGGATCCATTCCTGTTTTAGAAGATCTTAAAGAACTTGTCTAGTATAAACACTGTGCAGATCTGGAGCATATCAGATATATGATCGATATAATTAAGATCTGGCGATTGTCTGGCCACGGTAAAAAGTGTAAAATCCTTATGAAATTATTGTCTTACTGTTGCTGCAGTATAGTATGTGGCCTTGCATTATTCCGCACGTAACGCAAACGTGCAGTTCGAGTACCGCACGCCAAGATGAAGCAAATGGGCCATTATTTTATTTTGGGACCTATGCTGAATAGATTTGACAATAAAATATTTTTTAAATATGTTATCTTTTGTTAATATGTCATACTGTGATAGCAAGATTATTATTTAAAGTATATATTACACCCATTTGCAGAGATGATTTATAATTATTTCTGATTTTATTTGATTGTTACATTAGGCGGGGTACAGAAAATAACAACTATGTTACTTTCTAACAAAATTAAGTTTTATTGTTAGTAACAGCGTTTTATCTCAAACATAAACTTATTACATGAACATAAAATAGGAGACCTTTAATCATATAACATTAAATCATGCAAAATCCCAGTCTGTTATCTTACTTTACGGTTAAGTTACCACTTTGTTACCTAATTTTGATTTAAGTAGTTTTAATTTACTCTGAGATAGCGCGTATAATAGCAGTTTAAGCTTACAATTTATAGAGTCAATTCAAATACTTCAAATAATCAAAAAACGAATAAAAGTTGAATATTTTTAAAAATAGGTTTAGTAATATACCCTTTAACGTTTTCTAAAAATAAGGGACAAAAAAGTAACGCAGTAGTTTCATGAGTAACATAGTGGTAAACTTTTCCCATCATGATATTTTTATTTGCCTTAAACTAATAAAAACAGAATGAAAACAAAAATAAAACATATCAAATCAAACAAAACTTCTCTGTGAATAAAAAAATCAGAACCTCTCAAATTAATAATCATAAACAATATACATTAGTCTTTGTCTGTTCAGTCTCATTTTTCAAATACATTTAATGGCACATCAAATTCATAAAATTCACGTTTACCCTTCTTTGTTATTTTAGGATTTGGTACAATTTCTGTAATATTTTCATATGGTTCATATGAAACGTCCTTTTCTATAAGTTTAAACTTCTTTCCTGAATCGTCAATTGATTTGAAAAACATAATCTTGATATCCCCTTCGTCGTCAACATCACTTTGGGCGACACCCAGATAAGAATATGTTTTTTTGTTGGATGAAACTTTAACTAGTATGTAAACACCGACAGATATTGTTGATGGGTGTAAATTTTCTTTTTCAATTAATTTTTTATTAACTGAATTAGAAACTGAAGCTTCTTTTTCTTTTTCAAGTTGAAGATTTCAAAGAGACTCATCATTATCTGAGCTAGAAGTTGGAGAATAAACCATTTCGTAATAACTCTTTCAGGGATTGATCACGATGTTAGATATATCAGTGAATACTTCATTTTCGTTCATAAATTCAAGCACATTTCTTTCAGAACTTTTATTATTAACAGTATCGTTCGCGTCATTTCCTTTAGACATTTGGCTGATAGTGCTGGATGAAATAGGAATTGGCTGATATGTTTTAGGTGACAAGCAGTCGCAAAAGACCCCTTTGACAAAAGCAACTTAAATCACGGTAGTACAATTTACCAGCAGTTTCCGAGAAAACTTGATGTACCTGCATCGTGCCGCGAAGAGGCACAATGTCCTTTGGAACGGTCTGCTCCACTTTTTCAATATCGGCATCGGTTATGAAATACAACTGAATTTTGCTACAGTCTTTTAAAGCGAGAAAAAAATTCTCCGCATTATGGATGTCTAAGCCAGAAGCAACTTTTTGGTCTGCTGTTCGTTTAAGGTAGCCACCGACACCATCAGCCGCGCCCTTCCCGTGCCCTGCTTCAAAAAAGTTCCAGGTGATGCGATCAAAGCTATACTCCTCAAATATTTTTGTGCAGATGAAATAAAAGTTTATCTTCTGCCTATATTGCGTAGCAGGACCGTCGGAAAAGACGTGGATTGTTGTTATGTGTGGATGATTAGCTTTTAATGTGCTAATTACTGGGTGAAGATGTGCCCAAATGGCTGCAGGATTGTGAGAATTATTTGGTGACACGCTGCAAAATGAACTAACTTGTGCTTTGTCCGCTTCTTGTGGTTTTATATACAAAACACCAGTATGCAATGTAATTTGCTTGCGCGATCCTCCAAAATGATGTGATTGGATTTCTTCAAAGTATTTTCCGTTGTAATTCTCACTGAAGTCGACATGTAGAAGAGCTTCGTTATGTTTTAAGTCATCAATAGCCAATCGGTAACTTTTGTATTGCATTTTAATATTATAAATATGTTTCTTCATCGCTGTCATTGCCACTTTAAACTTGTCTATCAATTCTTCGACAGTGCCTTCAGTAATTTCTTTTACGTTTTTCGTAACTTTCTTGCAGTTTCCGGATTTGTTAGTAATAATCTCAGATCTCCGAATCCATTGTTGCCATTTAAGAATTTGTGACGGATCTTGTGTATTATATATTATATCTTTGGTATTGCAAGAGGGGCAATCATTCGTCATGCAAAGTCTGTTATCAGTTGCACATACAGTCTTCTCAATAATCTGGGTCATGTTTGACTCTGATATGATTTTCTTGCTGTAAAGAGCATTCAGAATATATTGTGTATTAATATGCATCTTACACTGACAGGTATCCCTGCCACCAACTACTGGTGGCTTTATGTAGAATGGTCTGTGCTTGGAGAAGTAAGAGTATGAGCAATTCTCGTCAGGATTTTCTCTCTTGAAAGAATTAAAAAGATTTTTCATTGTATCGAGCAGGTACCTCTTCTGCATTTTACTCTTTTTGTAGGTCACAGTTTCTCGTTTTTCAGCAGTGGTTCTAGAAATGTCATCACGATCATAAAACATCTTAATTTTTTTTGCCAGAGTAGCCTGTTTTGGTGCAATCTGTGGTTTCTTTAGCTTAATAATACCGAGACTTTCTTTCACAATAGCGAGTTTTATTTTTGAATTTCGTATAACATCTCCATAAAAAATTCGTCGTATTGCTAACCGATCTCTTACAATCTTTATTTTGGAGTAATGGTCTCTGATGGCGTTCGACAAAGTTGCGTACTTTTTGTCTCCGTCCTCTAGTTTATTTGCTGTGTGTTTCTGTCTTTGGCATCTTTTCTTGTACTTGTTATATTTCGTTTTCAGCATCTCGTTCTCTTTCTTTAATTTTATATTTTGCCTGTACAATGCAGATCGGTCTCGTCTTACTTGTCGTCTTCCTTGAGAGTGTGGAGAAACAGGAGTTCCTGCTCGTGGTGTCGAATCTGGTGTGTTATTCAAAATTACTTGTGCTATTTTTTGACGCTCTTGACGTTTCTTGTTTGCTTTCCTCCATTTACGCTTTGCATCTCTATGTTCTCTCTCTGTCATATCTTTAACAAGTTTTTTATTGAAGTGATATCTTTCAAGATGTTTTTTTTTGCTATCGGCATTTTTGATCGGGTCCTGTTTCAATTTCTCCCTGTAGCGTCGTTGTTTTTCAGCCGGTGTTAAAGCCGTTATTATGTTGTAAATAGTAACCTGTAACAAAATAATCCTGAAGCAGATTATTTTAACTATTAAATGGGTAAATATTAAGTAAAACTTGAAATTTAACTACTGCGTTACTATAGCTACAACTGCGTTACTTTTCGCGGTAACACAGTGTATACGTAACGCAGTTGTAGAAATCATACGTATTTTAAGATTATAGCCATATGATAATGAATTTAAAAAAACGAATTGAGCCATTAAAATATTTACACATTCTCATATAGATGCAACTAATAAAATAATTAAATATCTAAAAAACTTACCTTTTTTCAATGGTAACTCAGCAGTTTCACAATAAACACACGCACCCTCTCCTGACAACTCTCAGACGACTGACTTGGCCGGTTTTACGGCTACGTCCTTCCCCCTGCTTCCTCATAATATTTCATGATTTTTTAAACAAACATCGAAGCAAAAGCGCAAAAATTTCAATTTAACGACTCGATTTCTAATGGTAACATAGTGTTCATAATTTTTTACTTTGCCGCGGGGACAGAACAAATTATTTGACGTAATTTAAAAACTGTCAAAGAAATTATACTTATTATTGTTTAAGTAAAGCTCAGATAACTTATAATTAGCATAAACATTCAAATTTAGTAGCGCCTTGAAGAGTTTCTAAGTAATTTCAATGTATTTGAAGTAAGTTGATTAGAGAGACAGCGAAATTTTGTAGGGAAAAACAACTGCGTTTATCAAAAATACAACTGAGTTACCGTTATTTTGGAAAAAGTATAACATATTTCGTTAATAACTGTACATATTTAAGATGAGTATAATATCAGTAACATACTAATCATGTTGTTTTTTAAAAATTATTGCTTGCTTTGATAATAATCGTGTTTGTTCGAGAGGGACCGGTTATTGGACCCAAAATAAAATATTAGCCCAAATACTAAAAGAAACAGGAATTAACAACCAAAATCTGAAAATAATTAGAAATCTTTACTGAAATCAGACAGCAAATCTCAGAGTTGAAGGTGACTGACTATGTGAAAATCATGCGTGGAGTGAGGCAAGGCTGTATTCTGTCTCCTCTAATATTCAATCTGTACTCTGAAAGAATATTTATCGAAGCTTTGCACGAAACTAAAAGAGGTACTGTACGAAATAGTTATCGGCTAAACAAAATCAGATATGCAGATGACACCATAGTATTTGCGGACAACTTAGAAGAACTACAAGTTCTTATGAACAAAATCACGTATTACAGTCAACAATATGGACTCAATATAAACGTAAAGAAGACAAAGCTTATGATAATTAGCATAAGGAAATGGATAACAGAAGATCAACTCTACGTCAACCAATCCCCTGTAGAAAGAATGACTCACTACAACTAACTCGGAACCATAATAAATGGAGAAAGGACCAACAACCAGGAGATTAGAGCACACATTGGAAAAGCTAGATCCACCTTTAATCAGATGGGGCCTTCTTTTTATGGTGTTGAATCGTGGACCTTGAACGAAGATATGTGCAGAAAACTGGAAGCATTTGAGATGCGGCTATATCGGAGAATGCTTAAGATCCCGTGGACTGACCGAGTCACAAACGAGGAGGTCCTCAGAAGAATGAATAAGAACCGAGAGGTACTGACCACCATCAAATCTCGAAAGTTATAGTTCTTCTGACATATTATGCAAAATGATCCAGATATGCTCTCCTTCAAGCCATCCTGCAAGGAAAAATATTTGAAAACCGAGGTAGAAGAAGATGGTTAAAAACCCTCAGAATCTGGTTCAATACAACATCTGTGCAGCTTTTCCTAGCTGCTACAGATAAGATAAAGATTACTATGATGATCGCCAACATTCGTAACGGAGAGGCACATTAACAAGAAGACCTTCTACAAAAACGGAAACAGTTTGGATGATGAAAATTTATTTCAGCCCACATCATAACTTGTAGAGCAACTATATGGAGGAACACACTGTACATGCCTTTCTTGTCGATCAGGTTCCCCTTCAAATTCTACTCTTCTTTAATCAGGGATAAAACCAGCTTCATCCGTGAATAACACAGAACTCCAGTCTTGTAATCCCCACTGCACATGTTGTGCTAACCTTAATCTGAGTTTCATGACGTAACATTGGTACCTTTAATGAACGTCTGGCGTGCAAGTTAGTTTTATGTAAATTATTCCTTAAAGGTTATTTACATACGATTATGTTGTGGGTATTTTCTGAGGTCCCTATAGAGTTCACGTGCAGTTATATGTACATTTCAACGAGCTAATCCTGCCACATACCGATCATGCCGAGAAGTAGTTTCCCGTTGATGACCCCCATGTCTTTCAGCGACATTACCAAAGTGTTTATATCGACGCCACAATCACAAAATCCCGCTCCGACATACGTCAAGCTAAAGTACAATATCAGCCTGTGAAAGATTAGCCTGAGCAATTTGAAGCAATTATTTGTAAGAATTTGCCTTAATGAAACGGTGCAATTGACAGATTAATTTATATGGCATATCTTGTTTCGTAGGGAACAAGTTTTGACATAGAATGGTATGTATTAATAAACGTTTTCCGTCGACCGTCCATTTATGATCAATTTTAACACCCTCAAATCATTGATTAATGACCCTATTAATGAATGATTTTTCTATTAATGAACGATTTTATTATAGGCAACACAACAGTAATTGCTTGCATAAATTAATTAAACGCTCTGTAATTGGCAGTGACCTGTGGTGTAGGTAACCAAACATATACCTATTTATATTACCACTAAAAAATTGATTTAAAATTAAGTAGCCCGCTGTTAGTACTATCTGTCCATTGTATGTCAACTCTGAGATAGCGCGTAAAATTCTGTGTATTTGAAATATCAAAGGATGGATATTGACGAAGAGTTTAATTTAACTCCACCAGAATTTAACTTCTTCTATCACAAAATTTACAGAGGTCCAAGAAGACTTAAATACAAATTTGTCAAAATGCTATACAGCATATAATCATTTATCAATATCTTCCTTTAATTTCAGTAATTGCACCATTTCGAATATTAATGTTTACTATAATAAAAGTTCTGAAAAGTACGGTCGACGGAAAAATTTTGTAACGAACTCGTGAATTAAAATGGCGATTAACAATTTCGAACATTAACGCGCTCGCTTCGCTCACGCGTTAAAATATCTCAATTGTTAATCGCCCTTATTAATACACTTGTTGGTTAAATAACTATTTTGTTTTTGTTAATAGAAAGTGGAATAATAATGGTGTTCCTTAGACATTCCTGATGTGTATAAATAACAGACGATTTTACATTGGATCTATTATATTAAAAGATATACAATATACAAATTTGTTGAAGTATGAACTGTGAATATTATATAGCTATAAAACAGGATTAAGGAATTGTTATATATTACACATGTATATTGCAAAGGAATTACGTACTTTTTTATAAACCAAACGAACTTCAGTGCACAAATGGTAAAAAGATCATTCTGCAAGTTGTAGTTATTGAAAAAAAAATTGGATAAATATACAGATACGCTCGTAATATCAAAATGCGATTAGGATAAGAACTCTGAGATAGCGG
>NW_027314621.1:0-12452 GCF_040954645.1 Diabrotica undecimpunctata | reverse complement strand
ACGCGCTATCTCAGAGTTCCTCTCTAAGTGGTGGTTCTAAATATTTTGCAACTGTTATCAGTTTTAATGCATAATCTACCATATTTGATTTTAAATTGTGATCATACTTTCCAAAATATAGAATTTCTCTAAACTTGGCTTGCTCTAATTCACCCCAATAATAATTTAAAAATTTATTTTCAAATGTTTGAAAATTATCTAAATCATTCTCAATACTAGCAAACCAAGTTGCTGCATTGTCATTTAATGTCATTCTAATATAATCTTTAATATCATTAATATTATTCACAAATCTTAATTTATGTTTTAAAATATTTATGTATACTCTAGGATGCAAATTTTTTATATTACCAGAGAATTTAATCCCAGTCTCATTTGTTAAATTTAAGTAAGGTCTCCCTATGTCTCTCATTTGTGAAATATCATCTATTCTCTGTTCCACATTTCTTATTTGATTACAATTTATTTGGATATTTTGTTGTATATCGTCTAATTTTTCTTCTGTGTTTCTCCTGTCTTCGTTAATTTTTACTTCTAAGTTACATTTCTGTAACTCTATTTTCTGTTCTATATCTATCTTATTATCTTGAATAATCCTCTTTACTTCTGTCCTCTCATTTTCTATCCTTTTCTTGTAGTCATTCCGTATACTTTTTATTTCATTTGCTACTTTTTTCTCTGCAGCTTCAAGTTTTTTATCCATTTGTTTTTCTATTTGCTTTACAATTTTATTATTATTATCTTCTATTTTCTTTTCTAATTTTCTATAATTCTCTTCCATTTTTTTCGTGTTCTCTTCCATTTTTTTCGTATTCTCTTCCATTTTCTTCGTATTCTCTTCCATTTTCTGTTCCATTTTTTTCATGTCTTCTTTGACTTCTTTTGAATTCTCTTCTATTGTCTTGTTCATCTGCATCATTAATGACATCAAAGCTGCCATATTGACATTTTCCTCTCTTTCTGGATTCATTTCTGCAGTATCTTGTGGAACTTGAACTAAACTCTCCTCTTGTATAGGTTGTGTTTCTACTTCCACATCTTCTTCATTCTTTTTGCTTCTTGTACCTTTCTTTCCTTGAGACATTTTGAGACTTTACTTGTTCAAATATAATTAAAATTAAAATCTATACTTTTTCTTTCTACTGATAATTAATTTAATTATATGAGAGCACTTATCTTCCAAACTAATTCTTTTAAATAGAGAGCCACCGCGTTGGGTGCCAAATTGTTATGATGTGTTTTTTTGTTTGAATGATGAGCAATGAGTATTTTTAATAATATAATATATAGGGTTTTTATCGCGGTTCTCAAAGAATTAGTTTGTAAGTACTTTTTTAAATTATCTTTATTATAACTATTATGAAACACACATATATATCTAACCTAGCCAATGTAAATTTAAAATAAACTATCTTTAAATTGATGTCCTTATAAAACTAATTAAATTCTATAGACAATGTTAAATTTAAACAAACTATCTTCAAAATTGAAATTGTTATGACACTAACTAAATTATATTAACAAAATTTTGTACCTTTCTTTCACTGAATGCCTAAATGAACTGTTTTCCACTATATATATTCTAATCACCACTGAATGTCTTCGTACTTCGGTTATCCTTGTTTTTGTGAAATTTCTTTTTCCAATTATCAGCTTCTACCAATTTAAGATATATTTTTCTTCACCAGCATTTATATACCACCAAGCAAACCAGCAAACAGCATTTATATTTATTCTTCTTTTCAATATACCAATATCCAATTATTATAAGTTGATTTATATTAATCTCCAACCATAATATAATTTAATTTCTTCCAATATACTTTTATAATCTTCAATAATTATTTGTGTATAATTATAAATGTGCATTAATTATATGCATAATTTTTAATCTTCATTTAACTCACTTTATTAAACAATTTGACTATTTGTAACTGATTCACTGACTGTCTTGAAAATTCTGAACAATTTACTTCACTCTACTAACTTTCATAATAAACTGGCCTGACTTCTGACTAAAAACTTCCAAAAACTGCCATCTTGAATCCAAATCACGGGTATTTATATCTTTTGGATATTCCAGAACCATCTGGTAAGAGATCATGTTCCAATTTGTTCCATTACTTTCATATAGATGTTCTCGAAAAACATATCTGTTCGATCCACCGCCATAATCATTATTTCGAGAATGTTCGACTGTAAACAATGGTCATCTCCGCTGATCCAGAGAATTCCATTCTTTTCTATTAATAATTTTGTTTACATTTAGGCTTTTCAGATCAGAATAAACATTCAAATTAGTAACTAACACTCTAATTTAATAAAATACACATTTCAAACAATATAACCCCACTTATATTCGTAAAATTCTTAAAATGACACTTAGGAATGGAGGGTATAGTGTGTTGCCTAGTCACATGGCTCACTTAAAAATATCTACAAAATCATAACTACTAAAATACAACTTTTTACAATTATTATATGCTAATTTCTTAAAATGCCCTCACATAAATAATTTTTATAAAATTCTCTAGTATATAACTTATTTAAAACAACCAAATATCTAATATTATGTAGTATATAACTTATAAATTATTTTCTATAAACCCTAATCGTATCAATATATATATATATATATATATATATATATATATATATATATATATATATATATATATATATATATATACAGGGTGGTCCTTAAGTAATTGTACAAACAGAAACCGTAGATTCTGCACTTTAAAATATTACGATTTAAGCCAACTTGCTTTAATAAAATGTTAATATTAAGAAAGATACAGGGTGTTAAAGTTAAAATTTTATTTGTTGCTATAACTTTTACGTTTGTAAATAGTTTTGGACAAAAATTTACAATTGGATGCTCTTAAGTAGGATAAATTATAATTTCAAACATACTTTAATGTAACTGATAGAGGGCGCCACATATGCCACATGTGTGGCATAGATTTGCGCTTAACTTTTTTGCTCTTTAAGTTAGCTCTATTTGCGTTAAAAAATATTAAAGACACATTATTTTTACAAAGAACAGGTATACTTGTTAGTAACCTCAAAATTTAACCGTTTTTGAGATACTCGCATTTTATAAGTCAGCTGCATAATAATTCTTAATTGTGATATATTTGCGGTAAAGCACTGAATACCTGTAGATAAGCATAATTCATAGTTTATTATTATTAAAACAACTTAAAGATGATAATGTAACATTATAAAAATTTTGTTATGGCTCCTAAATGTCTTATTGGAGAATATATTCTTCATCTTCTTCTTTAGGTGCCGTGTCCGTATTCAGACGTCATCACGTTTACAATTTCCCTTTTCTATCGCTTTTTAAGTTTCTATACCTACTGGCGTTGTATTACTTTTTCCTATTGTAAAATGCTGCATTCTAGAGAAAAGGCAATGAGAACGTACTTAAATATAACTTTTCTGAACGTTGGATCGGTCGTGGCAGTCATATTCCTTGGCAATGTGGTGAGATATTGATATAATTTATTAATGTATAAAAAATCACAAAAGAATACTTATTATTCATTACGTAAATTGTTTACCCATTTTTATTAGGACAATTAGAAACTAAAGCACAGGTATTGAATAACACATATCTTGTTTCATAATACTTTTGCTACAAATCTAACCTTAAAGACTTAGCATTCTTACAAAAACATCATCTTTAGCCTAATAACCGATATTGTTATAAATATAGTAAATACACAGGTAATTTAGTTCAGCATAATATTAGTTCGTTGGTTAATCATAATAGTCTTTAATGCTATTTAATATGAGACGATCTTTTATGGAATATATTGACAAATGAATTAAAGAAAATGGTGGACATAACGAACACTTACTTTGACAAAAAGTTATGTTATTTAGTTTAACTATTTCTTAATTTGGTTTGTAAACAAAATGTTTTGATTACGACTTTAATTTAACATAAAACGTAAAATGTTTGATGTAAAATCCTATTATTCTGTTTTTTGTCAAATCCTGTTATTAATTATATATATATATATATATATATATATATATATATATATATATATATATATATATATATATATATATATATATATTTATATATATATATATACATACATATATATATATATATATATATATATATATATATGTATGTATATATATATATATATATATATATATTTATATATATATATATATATATATTTATATATATATATATATATATTTATTTTATTTAATATTTCTTTAATTAACTTTAACTATTAACTTTAGTTAAGGGTATTTTATACCAAAATTTAGATTTATTAATGTTTTTGTCTATGTTGTTTTTTCCTTCGTTACCTGGAGTAATTGCCCTCAATCAGAATTATGCACCTGATTTGTAAAATGCGAATATCTCGAAAACTGTTGAGTTTTGAAGTTATTAACAGGTATACCTTTATATATATATATACATATATATATATATATATATATATATATATATATATATATATTTATATATATATATATATATATATATATATATATATATATATATGTATATATATATATATATATATATATATATATATATATATGAATATATATATATATATATATATATATATATATCGCACCCTGAGATGACAAGTCTCGTATCTTCCAAAACCAAGCTTCGAAATAATCGAATTTTAAAGATTGCCACGGTTCCAATTATAATATTGTGTATAAGGTTACAATACATTTTTCAAATACTTATTGTAACAATTTTGTATCTCAAAAACAGTAAATGAATTACTTCTTCAGCTGTAAATAATTTAATAAAATGGTATGATGAAACATACAGCTGGGATGTAAAGTTTACCAGACAGAATCAATATGCTGTCTGGTATAGTTTACAGCATCTGGAGGTAAAGTGCCATGTCTGTTTCTATACAGGAACAGGATACAATTACGGGAACAAACTCTATTCTAATATAATAAATTAATAACTTACCGTTTTATTCTTAGAGCAACTTTGCTTCACAGACAGAAGATTATCATCTATTTCTTGAACTAAGTTACTTGATTCACAATTGTGATAAATGCAACATCAGTTTACTACGATTCATGAAATCTTTTCCACAACTATTACAACTCTGCTGTTAACTGTTAACAGACAGACTGTTTAACACAGACAAAGAACAACTAACCAAACTAAAATAAGGTTAGCAAAAGTGGTCTCATTGCGCAGTAACTTCCAAATCCTATATTTAAACTATTGTATGTTACATTCCACACTCGATTCCACTAGAAGTAAATAAATAAATACTATAGTAAGGTACATACGACGGGTATTCCTTAAATGAATCAGTGGTATGTAACATACAACAGTCTTCCATTCAGAGGCTGGGCATCTTTTTGAACTAAAACAACTGCTGTTGGCTAAATAGCATTTAAATGATGAGAGCTAGATATTACGACATTGTTTCATTTACAAAAGATCTTTAAATCACATACGAATTAACAAACATAATCTATTTACTTATATAATCTTAATAATTTACTTATATATATATATATATATATATATATATATATATATATATATATATATTGATATGATATAGCAAAAAGAAAACTAGTGATTAAAAATAATTTACAAGTTATATATTAGATAATATTAGATATTAAAAGTAGTTGGTTATTTTAATAAGTTATATACTAGAGAATTTTATACAAATTATTTATGTGAGGGCATTTTTAAAAAATTAGCATATAATAATTGTAAAAAGTTGTATTTTAATGTTGTAAATATATTTAAGTGAGCCATGTGATTAGGCAACCAGATATACATACTTTCGAAGTGACAGATAGAAATTAAGAATTATTACGAATATAAAGTGGGGTTATAATAATAAAATGTGTAGTTTATTAAATTAGAATGTTAAGTTAATGATTTAAGTGTATATTCTGATCTGAAAAGCCTAGATGCCAACAAAATTATTAATAGAAAAGTATGGAATTCTCTAGATCACCGGAAATGGCCTTGTTTGCGAAATGGTTTGTTCCAGAAAATTCAGACATGTATTTAATAGAACAAATGGAACATGATTTCTTACCAGATGGTTTTGGAACATCCAAAAAGATATAAATACCTGGTGATTTGGAGTCAGTCAGTCAGAAAGTTTAGTAAGAAGGTCCATTCAGTTATGAGTTTTTAAGTATGAAAATTAATTAGAGGCAGTCAATCAGTTACAATTGTTCAATATAGTGAGTTAAATCAATATTAAGAAACAGTATAAAGAAAATAATATTAAAGATTAAAAATTATGTTATGTATAAATGATAATTGGATAATGGAAGAAGTATTAATTGAATATTAAAATTAAATAATATATTTGGTGATTGGATATTGATATATAGAAAAGAAGAATAAATATAAATGCTGTTTGCTGGTTTGCTTGGTGGTTTATAAATGCTGGTGAAGAAAAATATCTTAAATTGGTGGAAGCTAATAATTGGAAAAAGTAATTTCACAAAAACAAGGATAACCGAAGCTGAGAAGAAGACATTTAAGTGGTGATTATAATCTATATAGTGGAAAACAGTTCATTTAGGCATTCAGTGACAGAAAGGTACAAAAATTTTGTTAATATAATTTAGTTCGTGTCATAACAATTTCAATTTTGAAGATAGTTTGTTTAAATTTTACATTGTCTATAGAATTTAATTAGTTTCATAAGAATTTCAATTTAAAGATAGTTTATTTTAAATTTACATTAGCTAGTTTAGATATATATATATATGTGTGTTTCATAGTAGATCTAATAAAGATAATTTAAAAAAGTACTTACAAACTAATTCTTTGAGAACCACGATAAAAACCCTATATATTGTATTATTAAAAATACTCATTGCTCATCATTTATTCAAACAATACATCATAACAATTTGGCGCCCAACGTGGGGCTCTCTATTTAAAAGAATTAGTTTGGGAACTCTGAGATAGCGCGTCAGTAGAAAGAAAAATTATAGATTTTATTTTTAATTATATTTGAACAAGTAAAGTCTCAAAATGTCTCAAGGAAAGAAAGGTACAAGAAGCAAAAAGAATGAAGAAGATGTGGAAGTAGAAACACAACCTATACAAGAGGAGAGTTTAGTTCAAGTTCCACAAGATACTGCAGAAATGAATCAAGAAAGAGAGGAAAATGTCAATATGGCAGCTTTGATGTCATTAATGATGCAGATGAACAAGACAATGGAAGAGAATACGAAAAAAATGAAGATAATACGAAAAAAATAGAACAGAAAATGGAAGAGAATACGAAAAAATGGAAGAGAATCAAAGAAGTCAAAGAGGACATGAAAAAATGGAACAGAAATGGAAGAGAATTATAGAAAATTAGAAAAGAAAATAGAAGATAATAATAATAAAATTGTAAAGCAAATAGAAAAACAAATGGATAAAAAACTTGAAACTGCAGAGAAAAAAGTAGCAAATGAAATAAAAAATATACGGAATGACTACAAGAAAAGGATAGAAAATGAGAGGACAGAAGTAAAGAGGATTATTCAAGATAATAAGATAGATATAGAACAGAAAATAGAGTTGCAGAAATGTAACTTAGAAGTAAAAATTAACGAAGACAGGAGAAACACAGAAAAAAATTAGACGATATACAACAAAATATCCAAATAAATAGTAATCAAATAAGAAATGTGGAACAGAGAATAGATGATATTTCACAAATGAGAGACATAGGGAGACCTTACTTAAATTTAACAAATGAGACTGGGATTAAATTCTCTGGTAATATAAAAAATTTGCATCCTAGAGTATACATAAATAGTTTAAAACATAAATTAAGATTTGTGAATAATATTAATGATATTAAAGGTTATATTAGAATGACATTAAATGGCAATGCAGCAACTTGGTTTGCTAGTATTGAAAATGATTTAGATAATTTTCAAACATTTGAAAATAAATTTTTAAATTATTATTGGGGTGAATTAGAGCAAGCAAAGTTTAGAGAAATTCTATATTTTGGAAAGTATAATCACAATTTAAAATCAAATATGGTAGATTATGCATTGAAACTGATAACGGTTGCAAAATATTTAGAAACACCACTTAGAGAGGAAGAAACAGTCTTAAATGTATCTAGACATTTTGATGCTGATGTTGTGCAAACAGTAACTGTACAAAATATTCAAACAATAGATAGTTTTATTAATTTTATTCAAAGAATACAAAGAGGCAATATGACAAGTAATAATAACAACAGAAAAAACAATAATAACTTTTAATATAATAAAAATGATAATCAACAATATAGACAATCATATAATAATTATAGATATGGTAATAATTTACAAAATTTTAATAATAATAACAGTAATTATAATAGACAACATTTTAATAACAGTACTAATAATAATAGACAAGATTTTAACAATAGAAGAAATACAGAGCTACCTAACTATAACAGACAGGTAAATTGTGTACGAAGGAATAGAGAGAGATACGCGCTATCTCAGAGTCTCTGAGATAGCGCGTATGTGAGTAGAAGTCACAGTAGGGAAAGACATAGGACATCAGATCCAAGTGGTCAGATACAATCTGACAATTCTAATAATCAAAATTTTGTTCAGTAAACTTTCTGAATTACAAGTTAGGCCATTGCTATTATGAAAAACCTTCTGAATTTATTTCTCTAGATGAAGATAAAATTATTGAATCTATTAATTTAATTTATATAAATGCTTTGGCCAAAAATAAAATGATTAAAATTATGATAGATACTGGTTCAGAAAGTACTTTAGTCTCGGAGAATTTTATTTTTAATACATTAAAACTATCAGATATAATAAAGATTCCAAAAATTAAAATTGTTGGTGCAAATAATAAGAAGTTGGGTGAAATTGATAAACTAGCCAATTTTAAAATTAATATTCTTAATAAAGAAATTAATATGCAAGGATTTATTGTCAAGGATTTATGTGTTGATATATTAATGGGAAATGATGAATTGGAAAAGAAGAAAGTAAAGATAGATTTTGAAGAAAAAATGGTAACTTTCGAAGGGCAAATAATTAAATTTATGCAGAAAGATGAGGTGGTAGAAGGAATAAGAGTTGATAGGATATTATTAAAAGAAAATAATGATGTTTATGAAGAAGAAATGTATTTTGATGATAGGGAAATGTCCCAAAAGAATGTAAAGAATAATTATTGTAGTGAATATTTAAGGAATGGAAATTTTAAGCAGATGGATGCCTACGAGGTGGAGTGTGTAAAATTGGAAACAAGGAATAATGAGTACATAATGAAGAATAATTTTATTTGTAAAGAAGAAGATGTGATAAAAGTTAATTGCTCTGAAGAATATAAATCAATAGTCGTTTCCATATTGCAGAAACACAAGGGACTTGTCAATAAAGAAAATAGAATTGCACAAAATTATATCCATAGTATAAAAGTTAAAGAAGAAAAAGATTTTAAAACAAAATCATACCCAATACCATATAAATACAGAGAAGAAGTAAATAGAACAATTAATAATATGTTAGAAGATGGAATCATTGAGAAGGCAGATACACGTTTTATCAACCCTATAGTAGTAGTGCGTAAAAGATCAGGTGAAATCAGGTTATGTTTGGATGCAAGGAATATTAACAAGATCACTGAAAAGCAATTTGAAGCACCAATGAGTATAGATGGAATACTAGGAAGAATTACAGGAATGTCATTTTTCACTAAAATCGATTTACAGCATAGTTTTTGGTTAATACCTCTAGAAAGAAAAAGTAGACAGTATACAGGATTTCAGATAGATGGAGTAGTATATCAATTCAAAGTAGTACCATTTGGACTTCCATCATCTTGCAGTGCTCTATGTAGATGTCTTCATGATATATTGGATCTATATGAACATTTTGTAATTCACTACATTGATGATATATTAATTTTTTCTAAAACAGCTGAATATCATGAGAAACACCTAAAAATTATAATTAACAGATTAGACAAAGTTGGACTAAAAATAAATCAAGAAAAATGTACATTTTTTCAAAAAGAAGTAATATATCTAGGTTATAAACTTAATACTAAGGGAGATGAAGTGTTAATTCGTTCACTTAGAAAAAGTAATGTTAAAGAAAACCGTTGTAAGAAATTACAACCAATGTTTGAAGGTCCATACAGAATTGAAAATCAGAATGGACTAAATAGTTATGTGTTAATAGATGCAGAGAACAGACTAAGAGGCATGTTCCATATCAACGACATCTTTAAGTATTATGAAGAGAATGAATAATGTTTTCTATACTTTTAACATTAATAATAACAACTGTTACTGATATATCCATTTTATTCAATAGACTTGATTTGTTAAATAAATGGTAGATTTCATTATTGTGAATCGATTTGACATCATACTTGTAGTCTTGTACATATGGAAATTATTTTGTACCCTAAAAATCATAATTTGGGGTTAGATACAAAATTGATTTTATAAATGTCTTTCTAGTATAATAAAGTGTAAAACTTACCAATTTATATGGATGAAAGCCTTTTGAATGGAAATAATTCCTAGATTTGTATCCTAACATCCATGGTAAAATGTAGTAAACACAAACATACAACACACAAACTTTTATTTGACATGACAGTTTGACATAGACAGCGAACAGGGATGTATTTAACACATTTAAAAAAAATTGATTTATTAAATTTAATAAGGTATGAGAAAATTAATATTTAAAGAAATAATAAGTAAATTATTTATTTTAAATATTATTTTGGGGTATTGATATGACATAGGAGAAAGAAAAATAGTGATTAAAAATAATTTACAAGTTATATATTAGATAATATTAGATATTAAAAGTAGTTGGTTATTTTAATAAGTTATATACTAGAGAATTTTATAAAAATTATTTATGTGAGGGCATTTTTAAAAAATTAGCATATAATAATTGTAAAAAGTTGTATTTTAATGTTGTAAATATATTTAAGTGAGCCATGTGATTAGGCAACCAGATATACATACTTTCGAAGTGACCGATAGAAATTAAGAATTATTACGAATATAAAGTGGGGTTATAATAATAAAATGTGTATTTTATTAAATTAGAATGTTAAGTTAATGATTTAAGTGTATATTCTGATCTGAAAAGCCTAAATGTCAACAAAATTATTAATAGAAAAGTATGGAATTCTCTAGATCACCGGAGATGGCCTTGTTTGCGAAAATGGTTTGTTCCAGAAAATTCAGACATGTATTTAATAGAACAAATGGAACATGATTTCTTACCAGATGGTTCTGGAACATCCAAAAATATATAAATACCCGGTGATTTGGAGTCAGTCAGTCAGAAAGTTTAGTAAGAAAGTCCATTCAGTTATGAGTTTTTAAGTATGAAAATTAATTTGAGGCAGTCAATCAGTTACAATTGTTCAATATAGTGAGTTAAATCAATATTAAGAAACAGTATAAAGAAAATAATATTGAAGATTAAAAATTATGTTATGTATAAATGATAATTGGATAATGGAAGAAGTATTAATTGAATATTAAAATTAAATAATATATTTGGTGATTGGATATTGATATATAGAAAAGAAGAATAAATATAAATGCTGTTTGCTGGTTTGCTTGGTGGTTTATAAATGCTGGTGAAGAAAAATATCTTAAATTGGTGGAAGCTAATAATTGGAAAAAGTAATTTCACAAAAACAAGGATAACCGAAGCTGAGAAGAAGACATTTGAGTGGTGATTATAATCTCTATAGTGGAAAACAGTTCATTTAGGCATTCAGTGACAGAAAGGTACAAAATTTTTGTTAATATAATTTAGTTCGTGTCATAACAATTTCAATTTTGAAGATAGTTTGTTTAAATTTTACATTGTCTATAGAATTTACTCTGAGATAGCGCGTCAATTTAAAGATAGTTTATTTAAATTTACATTAGCTAGTTTAGATATATATGTGTGTTTCATAGTAGATCTAATAAAGATAATTTAAAAAAGTACTTACAAACTAATTCTTTGAGAACCGCGATAAAAACCCTATATATTATATTATTAAAAATACTCATTTCTCATCATTTATTCAAACAATACATCATAACAATATATATATATATATATATATATATATATATATATATATATATATATATATATATATATATATATATATATATATCTTAAGAATGTGATACGCTCCAACTTTATCAAAATAAGTATGTTTTGGGGAGTTGCTTTAAACAATTCTTGTGAATTATATCAAATTATGCCAAAAATAACTCAAATATTTTAAGTACCAACTTCGTCCGTCGAACTTCGGGAAACAATAAAAGCTCTGCTAACCCGAGACAGTTAAAAAACAGCAACAAGTTCAAAAACGAGTTTTTCTTTCAGTCATCATCATCGTTCTTCAACTTCTTAGTGAGTCTGGCCTGCGTTACCTAGCT